>NC_084739.1:41173497-41473497 GCF_033978785.1 Entelurus aequoreus
CATTGCACCAAAGGTTACTTATAAAAAGTATATATTCTCAATACATTACTCGATATAGTCTCCACATGACAGTGAGGGACATCTGCCTGGGATTTAACTCATCAGAAATCGGAAGGAAATTCCTGAGTTGTTTATTCAAGTGGTAGAAAATGAGCCCTCAGGGAATTTATTCAAGAATAGGGTGCCTAATTAGAACTGGTCTGGGTCTTCGGGGTTTGAATGTTAAAACTTGACAAAAAAATGCAAGTGTGGCTACTAGATACTAGTGTTGTCCCGATACCAATATTTTGGTAGCGGTACCAAAAAATTTTTTATACTTGTCGGTACTTTTCTAAATAAAAGGGACCACAAAAATTGGCATTATTGGCTTTATTTTAACAAAAAATATTACGGACATTAAACATACGTTTCTTATTGCAAGTTGGTCCTTAAATAAAATAGTAAACATACCAGACAACTTGTCTTTTAGTAGTAAGTAAGCAAACAAAGGCTCATAATTTAGCTGCTGACGTATGCAGTAACATATTGTGTTATTTCCCATTCTTTTATTTTGTCAAAATTATTAAGGACAATTGGTAGAAAATGAATTATTAATCTACCTGTTCATTTACTGTTAATATCTGCTTACTTTCTCTATTAACATGTTATATCTACACTTCTGTTAAAATGTAATAATAATTTATTCTTCTGTTGTTTGATACTTTACATTAGTACCGGACCGGTACTTTTCAGAGGCGGTATAGTACCGAATATGATTAATTAGTATTGCGGTACTATACTAATACCGGTATACCGTACAACCCTACTAGATACACGTATATTACATTACAGAGGCACCTCGGCTTATGAGTTTAATTAGTTTTGTGATGGAGCTGGTAACTCAAAATGCTCTATGCCGAATCAAGGACCCCCATTGAAATGATTTGAAATGTTATTAATCAGCAAAAAAAAACTTTTTTTTTGTGTGAAAAACAACACCACGTCCTACAAACAACTATAGTAGTTTTATGAGGTAACAAGTGTAGATGCTGTTTGGAAATAAAGGACAAGCTATGCAAAAATAAACATAAACCTTTGTTACCAACTGTCTCCATGGTTAGTGAGATATATAATAAATAAGACAGACCGGTACATTTCAGAGGCGGTATAGTACCGAATATGATGCATTAGCATCGCGGTACTATACTAATACCAGTATACCGTACAACCTTATAACAGTGCGATGCAAAGTGAGTGTTATTACGCTAACTGCTAGTTATATTCAACCTGACCTGTTAGCCATGATTGCTGTCTTTAATTCAATGAATACCATCCTTTTCTTAACAGCACAGTCACTTTCTTCTAACCAATGTTTGTCAAACAAGTTTTTGTCTGCGATCTATTACCAGCTACTGCTGTCCAGTGAGACAACAGATGTTTTGGTTTGATCTTACGGGATTCACTGTGACATTCAATATGCCAAAATAAGACATAAGATGGCGGCGCTTCAAGGCAGCAGCTTCTTGCGAGCGCTCCTGGAAGTGTAGACCGATTTGGCAAAAACACCCGTCAATTCAGTCAATTTCATGGCTGGCTCACAGCGTGTTCACTCCGTGATCACTTACGACCGACTTACGATTCTGGATGTGGAGAGATCGGGCCATTCTGGGCTGAAAGATGCGTGTACGGTGGACCTACTCGCTAGCTTGGGAATTATTCGCGAGCTACATCCAGCAGTGGCCTTTGAAGCAGCGGCGTCGACTACCAGCGGGGACCGTCAACGAAAGAGACGTAAGCGATGCGCTCGGAAGCAGAAGCGGGGGTGTCGGGCGGGGCTAACAACAACGCTAAATGCGTTGTTGTTAGCGGGGCTAACGAAAAAGCTAAATGCTAATCCACAAAGAAGCGCTAATAAGGAGTCTGTTAAGCTAGAACTAGCCAGCGCCAGGCTGGATAATCCCTGCACACATAGCAATTCTCTTAGAATAATATACAACTCACATAATGTTTTTTCTGCGTCAGAGGTGGACATGCATTTTACTGAAGTGGCAAACAATCTAAAAATTCCTGTCATATCAATTCCTAGATATGGTCGAAATTATTTAAAGTGCACTACGCATAATAAACGTAACATTATTAATATTGCTACTACGGATACTTTCAACAAAAACTCCTCAAAACAGCCCACTACCTTTAATATGGGCTTTTTAAACATAAGGTCATTGTCTTCCAAAACGTTATTAGTTAATGAAGTCATTAGAGACAATAATCTTGATGTCGTTGGTCTAGCCGAGACCTGGCTCAAACCAGACAATTTTTTTGCGCTGGGTGAGGCGTCTCCTCCTGGCTATACGGGAACGCATATTGCCCGTCCCATTAAAAGGGGTGGGGGTGTTGCACTATTATACAACAAAAACTTTAGCCTTACCTCGGACCTAAATAATAAATATAACTCGTTTGAGGTGCTTACTGTCACACCGCTGCCTCTGCACCTGGCTGTCATCTACCGCCGCCCAGGGCCCTATTCTCTACTCCAGACCTGGGCATTGTACGGCCCGCGGGCCGCATCCGGCCCTTTGCGCATCCCTGTCCGGCCCGCGTGAGGCCAATCATAAATTACAAAATAAATTTCAAAAAGTATCTATGTCGAGTGTGCAATACAACGGTGCTGCTTTTGTTTTGAAACGCGTTATTTGTATAACTTCCGTGTGGACGTATGCGCGTGTGCGATTGTGAGTGAATTGAACGGCGCAATTACAAATGACAAAATAAACTTTAAAAAACATCTATGTCGTGCGCGCAATACAACTGTGCTGCTTTTATTTTGAAATGTGTTATTTATGCCGTATGTCCGGGGGGAACCTGTGAGTGAAGGTGCATAGAGACAAGTGATGAGACGCTAAAAAAAGAAAAGTTGATGAGGAATGGCGTGTTTCCAACAAGACATGGACTGCCAAGTATTTCTTTACATAAATTAATGGTAAAGCCGTGTGCTTAATGTGTGGTACACAGGTTGCTGTGTTTAAATATCATTTTAATCGCCACTACACGAAGAAACACGAGGGAAAATACCGGAATGTGTCTGATGAAGCGCGCGCAAGGGAGGCTGATGCGTTGATGGTAAAACTGCAAACCCAACAAGGACTTTGTGCCATATTTCACACCCCCAGAGATGCAGCCGTCAGGACAAGTTTCGTCATTTCTCACAAAAGCGCCAGAAAAAGTAAGGCGTTTTCTGACGGAGAGTTTTTTAAGGAGTGCTTATTGGACTTTGTTGCGCTGATAATGCCCGGAGACATGGACTGTTTTTCGCTAACTTTGGATGAGAGCTCTGATGCAGTCAATTGAAGAGACAACCACAGGTAATAACTTGTTCACAGAGGTAAATGCGTGTTGGGACAAGCTGGCAGGTGTGACAATCCAATCCACTTTATTTATATAGCACATTTAAACGACAAAATGTTTCCAAAGTGCTGCACAACAATATTAAAAACAATATTCAAATATTATCCTTAGCTCCACCAATGACTGAATAAAAAGAAAAAACAATTACATATAAAACCAATATAAAATAAATATGATTAAAAACTATTTTTAACAACAACACATTAAGAGTATTACTAAAACGGCCTTCTTTCATCTCCGTAATATCGCTAAAATTCGTTCCATTTTGTCCACAAGCGATGCTGAGATCATTATCCATGCGTTCGTTACATCTCGTCTCGATTACTGTAACGTTTTATTTTCGGGCCTCCCTATGTCTAGCATTAAAAGATTACAGATGGTACAAAATGCGGCTGCTAGACTTTTGACAAAAACAAGAAAGTTTGATCATATTACGCCTATACTGGCTCACTTGCACTGGCTTCCTGTGCACCTAAGATGCGACTTTAAGGTTTTACTACTTACGTATAAAATACTACGCGGTCAAGCTCCTGCCTATCTTGCCGATTGTATTGTACCATATGTCCCGGCAAGAAATCTGCGTTCAAAGAACTCCGGCTTATTAGTGATTCCCAGAGCCCAAAAAAAGTCTGCGGGCTATAGAGCGTTTTCTATTCGGGCTCCAATATTATGGAATGCCCTCCCGGTAAAAGTTAGAGATGCTACCTCAGTAGAAGCATTTAAGTCTCATCTTAAAACTCATTTGTATACTCTAGCCTTTAAATAGACTCCCTTTTTAGACCAGTTGATCTGCCGTTTCTTTTCTTTTCTTTTCTACTCTGATCCGGGGTGGACCGCTAGCCTGTTCATCGGATGGGGACATCTCTACGCTGCTGACCCGTCTCCGCTCGGGATGGTCCCTGCTGGCCCCACCATGGACTGGACTTTCGCTGATGTGTTGGACTTTCACAATATTATGTCAGACCCACTCGACATCCATTGCTTTCGGTCTCCCCTAAAGGGGGGGAGGGGGGGGGGGGGGGGTTACCCACATATGCGGTCCTCTCCAAGGTTTCTCATAGTCATTCACATTGACGTCCCACTGGGGTGAGTTTTCCTTGCCCGTATGTGGGCTCTGTACCGAGGATGTCGTTGTGGCTTGTACAGCCCTTTGAGACACTTGTGATTTAGGGCTATATAAATAAACATTGATTGATTGATTGAAAATAGTGGTGGGAAGGCTTAGTCTCTGAATTTTGCTCACAAGCTAAAGCATAACAATTGCCAGAGAAGACAACTACGAGACAACAATGATATCACTGCCTTGATACCAACAAGGACAATACAGCAGCTTTGTTGTATTGAGTAAATGAAGAGATCTATGGGGTCTTTAGTCATTATACCGGTTTCATGTTCGATTGAGTTTCCTAAACGTCCATTAGTGTCACTTTAGTCCATTTACTTTCAACAAAGCAAAGTTATTATCAAAGAGCAACGAAAACAATAATGTACAAGAAAGAAATCAATATTTTTTGTTACATTATTTTAAAACCACAAAACTTTTTGATATAAATAAATAATGTAATATGTAGCTTGCAAACATAATTTTTACAAAGGAAAACCTGTTTAGTTCACTACACATTACAATGTCAGCATGGTCTGTTGTACTTAGGGATGGTTACTGAATCCGGTACTTTTCTGGCACCGTCCTACCGGGCACTGATTCACGTAAAACCCAACGGTGCCATGTTTCGGTACCCGGGTAACGCCCGGTTGCCGACTCAGCCAGTTTACATTTTGACACATGGCACTAACTCCAGCAGCACTGAGAGCGGACTCAGTCAAACTACCTATAGGTAATGTTGCATTTTTCAATGCGATCAAAGAAATTCTAACGTTTGTTGACTAAGTTTCCAATTTTCCAAAAATGTGCTAGCTGGATGCTAAGCTACATTGGCTTTGCTATTGACATGCTACTGATTAACATTAATGATTGTACCTGGTGAATTCAACACCTCCAAATGTGGTAATGAAAACTACAGTACAACTAAGATACACATTACACAGCTTCAGCATAACAAGTACAATACTTACAATAATAACACTTGCTGGTGTGCAACAAAAAAACACAATCTATACCAGACCTGGGCATTCTGCGGCCCGCGGGCCGGATCCGGCCCTTTGTACGTCCCTGTCTGGCCCGCGTGAGGCCAATTATAAATTACAAAATAAATTTTAAAAAGTATCTATGTCGAGTGTGCAATACAACGGTGCTGCTTTTGTTTTGAAAATCCTTATTTGTATTACTTCCGTGTGGACGTATGCGTGTGCGTGATTGTGAGTGAATGTGAACAGCTGCAATTACAAATTACAAAATAAAGTTGAAAAAACATCTATGTCGTGCGCGCAATACAACTGTGCTACTTTTATTTTGAAATGTATTATTTTTGGGCGTGTGTCCGTGTGTAACCTGCGAGTGAAGGTGCACATGCAGCGACAAGTGATGCACGGTTTACACCCGAGACGCTAAAAAGAGAAAAGTTGATGAAGAATGACGTGTTTCCAACAAGACATGGACTGCAAAGCAATGTTCCCTCTAAGGTGTGTGCCTGCGCAATTGCGTACTGCTCAAGCGTCTGCAGCGCGCAACAAATATATGCCGCGCACCAAATCAAATCCCATCTGAATTCTAAACAAAATAAACATATTTATTCTATGTAATTTTGCAATGCAACTTTGAGTGACAGTGACAACAAGCGGCCCTAACGGTGTTCGTCAACACCGTTCAATTATTGTAACGTCTATCGAGATGCTTCGAGGACAGGAATTATATCGATCACTTTATTGAGCAAAACTGTTTATATTCGGACATAACCACACCAAAAACATGAGTAAAACACTTCTATCTCGAAAAACTAGTCATTTTCTGCCGTACAAACCAGGCCAAAACCAACTTGTCATCTGTCACCAACACGCATAGCACTAAACCACTGGTGCGTTTATGGCTACACAAAAAGTCAGACAACTCAAACACCACACAAAGTTACACTATGACTCCTCAGTCATACGTGTGCTTATTTTACTGTCATTTATTATTAATGTTAATTTATTTATATTAGTCATGGAATGCTGTTACACACACTATGTTGAAGTATTACTATTATTATTAATTATTATTATTATTATTATTATTATTATTATTATTTATCTTACGGTATATATCAAAAATAATATTGAGCAAAATGTAATTGAAATATTGTCGATGTGGCCCTCCAGCAGTGCTCGGGTTGCTCATGCGGCCCCCGGTAAAAATTAATTGCCCACCCCTGATCTATACACTACCACCATCTAACGTCTTGGACTTGCAACTGTAATTGAATTGTAATGACAAACCTACATACTCAGAATTGTGATAATGAAACAAAAGATAACTGGACAGCAGTTATCATAATCAGCTCATTTTTAAATGTTGCAATAAAAATTTAAATTTTATCATCAAAAACAATATTATCACACACAAAAATACTGAAAATTGCTACCATAACTGTGCAAATGTGAACGGAACCCATCCCTAGTTGTACTGCAAAACATTTTTTATATAGTAGCCCAACAAGGCTTTTAAATGGAACCTGAACTCAATAGAGTCAATATTGTATAGTGTTATTTACTACTGATCATATTACTGACACGGTGGCAGAGGGGTTAGTGCGTCTGCCTCACAATACGAAGGGCCTGGGTTCGATCCCGCGCTCAGGAGCTTTCTTTGTGGAGTTTGCATGTCTTGCCCCCGTGACTGTGTGGGTTCCCTACGGGTACTCCGGCTTCCTCCCACTTCCAAATACATGCACCTGGGGATAGGTTGATTGGCAACACTAAATTGGCCTAGTGTGTGAATGTGAGTGTGAATGTTGTCTGTCTATCTGTGTTGGCCCTGCGATGAGGTGGCAACTTGTCCAGGGTGTACCCCGCCTTCCGCCCGATTGTAGCTGAGATAGGCTCCAGCGTCTCCCGCAACCCCGAAGGGAATAAGCGGTAGAAAATTAATGGATGGATATTACTGACAGTTGAAACATACCATTCCCATATTAAGAATTTAGTTTGACTTTAATAATGTTCTAAAGTGCTTTATGCCCTTTGTCCCTGAAAGACAACTGTACGCAGGGACCTCAGACGATCAGCTAATATACTTTGGCAAACTATTTTCCATTTGTACACTGATTATTATCCCTCGATGGGAAACTCAATTTACACACTTCTGTATGTATTGTGTTGCACACCAAACAGAAACAAACCAAACACATGCAGGTATGCAAGCAAATACGTCACAATGCCTGCTCAGTGGCCTAGTGGTTAGAGTGTCCGCCCTGAGATTGGCAGGTCGTGAGTTCAAACCCCGGCCGAGTCATACCAAAGACTATAAAAATGGGACCCCTTACCTCCCTGCTTGGCACTCAGCATCAAGGGTTGGAATTGGGGGTTAAATCCCCAAAAATGACTCCTGGGCGTGGCCACTGCTGCTGCTCACTACTCCCCTCACCTCCAAGGGGGTGAACAAGGGGATGGGTCAAATGCAGAGAACAAATTTCACCACACCTAGTGTGTGTGTGACAATCATTGGTACTTTAACTTTAACTTTTAACTTAACAATGACGGGAATTTCCCAGTGACTGCCCCTGTCCCTGAGCTGGGAGATGTCTGCCTTGCACAAGGGTACCTCGACAGCTGCCTTTGCCTTGCACTTGATTTTTGTACGCAATGGAACTCAAACTGGGACCAGCTGAAAAGCGCAATCTTGGACGAAGGCACGAAGTGACAAAAAAAGGGGAGAATGCTGCCCAACCAGAATATTGTGCAGATATTTTTTTAGCATATGGGCTAATAGGGCCCTTAATGAATGTACAGTACTTGCAAAGTGTTGCACACTGTAAGATTGTGTTGTGAGTCAGTTGTCCTGGAGATTTGTTCACTCCCTCCTGTTTTCGCTTGGTGTTAGTACTCTTGTTGTTATTGGTGAGCTTCATAAACAGCACATATCAGGGCACAGGCAGTTCATGAGCCACAAATGAAACCATGCTTTGGGATTTTTGCTTACAGTATATGGCCATTACATTTTATGTTAAATACAAACTAAATGTAGTTAATGTGTCTCAGAGAATTTAAGTGGACCCCGACTTAAACAAGTTGAAAAACTTATTCGGGTGTTACCATTTAGTGGTCAATTGTACGGAATATGTACTTCACTGTGCAACCTACTAATAAAAGTCTCAATCAATCAATCAGAAGGAATTGTATACTTTCGATGTGTCTCTCATTGTTTCTATCCTCAAATTGTAGTTACTTTTTTGCCATCTGCACCAAAAAAGGTATACTGGAGACAAAACGTGGTAGCCTCTTTGATGTAAATAATTCACACCATTTGAGCACAGATGTTTAGAGTGCACTCCATGGAGCATAATTATAGTCTGTGCTCAGCCAAGTATGTCTATTAAAGGGGGCATCTTGAGACAATATCCTTTGTCATATCACTTTTAATACAATTCTCCCTGGATAGCTGCATCACTGGCTGTTTATTACCCTCCTAGGAGACTTACAATAATAATAATAATAATAATAATAATAATAATGGTTGAATTGAAACAACACCTTTCTTAACACCCAATGCACCTCATACTGAGAACCCATTAGTCACTAATCACTACACAGTCACACTTGGTGGTCGTAAGCTACACAGCTATACCGGCTCTGAGGTAAATTGGCGTTAAAATGTATGTCAATGGCCTATCTGATCACCACTAAGACTTTATTCACATTTTACAACAGTGTGGGCTGCACTGAAGGCAAACTGGTTTAAGTGTTTTGCCCAAGGACACAACAGCAGTGACTGGGAGGAAAAAAGCTAGGTTCAAACCGCCAACTGTCCGGTTTCTGGACGACTGGCTCTACCTCTTGAGCAATTGCAGACGTTTAACTTGTAAACTGTTTTTTTAGCAAGTCAGCAAAAACCTGATCTTTGGTGGTAGCAAATGTACTAGGCGTGGTTGTGATGCAACACTGCTTCTCAGTTGGATCAGTGTTGTGATGATCCCATTTGCTTGGCTTTGCTCCCAAACGTCCTCCACTTTATTCATCCATTACTTGACTGATGGGTCGATAGGTCAAGCTGACAGTGCACTTTATAAAATCTTTTTTGGACATTATAACAATAACCTGAATGATTTTGTGAAAGATTAGATTGGAATCAGACAGAACCAAACCACAGGACTAATTAATTCAGAGGTCTCTCGCATGCAAATAATTGAAAAGCACTTGGTTAAAGGAAGAGTAAATACAGACATTAGTGCACTCTGAGTTACGTTAATGGATGTGTTTAGTACATTATTTACAGTATTGGTCTACATCAGCACTTTATTTGCATTATAATTGCAGAATTGTTTAAACTATGCACTTATAATATACTGTTTTAAAAAATAAGTGATGTGTCATCCATCCAATTGTTCATCTTCTTCAAGTTATCCGAGGTTGGGTCGCGAGGGCAGCAGCTTCAGCAGAAAGGTCCAGAAGTCCCGCTCCCTGGCTACTTTGTTAAACTCCTCCCAGGGGACCCCGAGGCGTTCCCAGGCAGGCTGGGTACATGGTTTCTTCATAGTGTCCTGGGTCTTCCTCAAGGCCTCCTACCGGTCAGACGTGCCCATCCGAGGGCGTCCTGTCCAGATCCCCAAGCCACCTCATCTAGCTCTTCTCAATGTAAAGGAACGGCAGCTTTACTCTACGTTCTTTCTAAATGACAGAGCATCTCAGCCTATCTCCCACTGGGCCACATGTACCTTCTATCTTGACGTGAATTCAAGTAAAACGATTTTAGAAATGTTCCTGTATGACATTCTGACAATGAAATATGTCAACATATTACAATCTCTTTTAAAGTAATTTTAAATTATGCAAGAAAATCATTAGCTGTGATTAGTCATGATTCATCAAGATTGCAAAGTTGATTAATCTGATATTAAAAAAATAATCGCTTGACAGCACTAGTTCTTATAGTGCTTTGGCAGTGGCACAAGTCACAGCCCAATTCCGGGTTCCCTTCCTTACAACTACGAGGACCCACAGAGCAGACGACTTAATGCTAAACCCAAAGATTTGGATCAAAAGATTTCTTCTCCCTCTCAAACAGTACTGAGGAAGGCTTTAGAAGAGCTTAGTGTGGTTCCGTCAAAGAAGATACGCAAATCCAGAAGAAAAATCACTTTCCCTCGCAGAGAAAAAGCAGTGCATCAGCTACACTGAGCTAGGGACTCAGACCAGTCCCAATGTATTAAATGAAATCAAGATTGAAACAGCGAATGGTTAAAAAAAAAAAATCAATTTAAAAAGTCTTATGAAACCACACAAGCTGGGTTAACTATAGGTCGAATGCAATTAGATTTTATTTTTCAAGTGGAGGAGTAAAAATGTACTGTGATTTGCTCCCACAGTCCAAAATAAATATGATTGATATCTGTATATTAGGAATAGTCTTCCAGAAGACAAGCCTCAACGTTGGCAATGTTCAAGTCCAAGCTGAAAACACTTTTATCAATTGTGCAATGGACAACTGTATTTTATCTTCATTCTTTGATTTTCATTTTAATTATGATTGCTTTTATGGTGATTTTATATTATTTTAATTAGAATTATGATATCTGCACTATGGTTTTATTTTTATGTTTGCCTTCCTGTAATTTTCTGTAAAGCACTTTGAATTGCCTTGTGTATGTATTGTGCTCTAAAAATAAACACACCTTATATGTGAATGGGACAATCCCCATGACCCAAAATAGGACAGCGTTATAGAAAATGTATACATTGATAGATGATTACCGTTTTTTAGTTTCTGTGGTTGAAATAGCCGTGCACACCATCAGGCCCGGCCCTAACCAATCTGGCGCCCTAGGCAAGATTTTAGGTGGCACCCCCCCACATCGGCAGTGAAGTGTATATACTCACAAGAAACCGAATAGCTTTGTCTTTGACCTTTTTTTTTACTTAAAGAAAGCAAATTAACAATCAGAATAGTTAACAAGATAAAAAAAAATATGAAAAAATAAATGAATACAAAAAATAAAAAATGAATATCTAACAATTTATTGTCATCATTACAGTGAAATGCTAAACAGCAGAATGTAAAGTAACAGTATAATATATTATATGAGAATGTTATGTTATGATTATCTTTAACCGAATCACAGCAGTGCTCAAATTAAAAAACAGCATTCCCTCTCATGTGATATTGCTTAATTAACATTAATGATGTGCACTTTAACAACTAGGCTTACAACTATACCTAATATATAAAGGGGTGGAAAAGTGACTATTACCTGCAGGGCAAACATTAGCTAACCAGAAGGCTATAACAATGTAAACAAAAAACACCTGCTTAAAAGATCTAATACAAATGTCTCTGAGGAATGTAAGGTGGGACCGTGGGAGTACTGTAATTACCTAACGTTACATTATTATTTTCCATAACAATTCAGCCCCCTCCACAATATTAACCCGACGTTAAAACAGAACTAGCTATTTATTGATTAGCAATTGTCGAATCATGTAACATTAGCTTAATGCTAAAAAGCCAGGTTACTATCACCAGTGTTGGGTTAGTTACTGAAAACCAGTAACTAGTTACAGTTACTAGTTACTTCATTTTAAAAGTAACTCAGTTACTTACACCAAAAAGTAATGCGTTACTGTGAAAAGTAACTATTTAGTTACTTCTTTTTTTCTTCTTTTTTTTTTTTAAAGCTCCCATTAATGCCCTTTTAGCCTTCATTTAAGTACTGTTATTGCACTGGAGAATAATACAATGTGTTGATCAACTTGACATGCATTTGCATCACTGAACTCTGCTAAGCAATGTGGTCTACATACAACACACAAACAATGTGGTCTACATACAACACACAAACAATGTGCTCTACATACAACACACAAACAATGTGGTCTACATACAACACACAAACAATGTGGTCTACATACAACACACAAACAATGTGCTCTACATACAACACACAAACAATGTACTCTACATACAACACACAAAGACAAAGATATGTTTCAAAGGGCCAATTTGTTTTTGGCCAGAACAAATTGACAAAACTATTTTAAATAGCTGCAACATAACATACATAAGTAACAAACAGCATAATAACAGCATAGCTGAAAAGCAAGAAAGGCACACACTACATACACAAAGCCTAACCATGCATTTTTTCTTCAAGGAATTCTGACACAAAATCATGTCTGAAGCCCAGAACACTCTACACATTTCCCCAGTTTTAGTTTAGAGATAAGGAAAGATTGGCCTGGCCCTCTAGCATCCCTCTTTATGTTTGTGAACTTTATAGTCTATACATTTAGAGTAATGTGATAATCAAACACTCTAGAAGTCTAGAATGAAAGAGTATATAAGAGAATTGACAGCAACGTTCCCTCTAAGGTGCGCGCCTGTGCAATTGCGCACAGCTCAAGCGTCCTCTGCGCACGGCAAATGTATGCCACGCAAAAAATCAAATAAAAAAATAGGCGCATAACAATTTTTGACACACGGACACGACAGAGAAAACAGTTTTCGTCATCATTGTTCAAATATTGTAACGTCTGTGGAGACGCTTTGAGGACATGCATTCCATCCATCACTTTACTGAGCAAAACTCTTTATTGTCGGCCATAAACACATCACCAAAACATTAGTAAAAAAATGATATCTAGCAAAAGTGGTCATTTTCTGCAGTACAAACCAGACCAAAAGCAACTTTGTTATATCAACAGCAGCCGCTCGCTCTTTCTCACTTGCGCCAACACATGCACATATGGCACTTAGCCAGTGATGCGTTTACAGCCACACAAAAAGTGGGACAACTCCAACACCACACATAAAGTGTCATTCCAGGTCGTTACACTATGATTTACCAATCAAATGTGTGCTTATTCTAGTGTCATTTATTAGGAATCTTAATTTATAAATAGTAATCATTAAATGCTGTTAGTATATTAAATAAATACTAATAAAAATATATTAAGTTGCAGGAATGTACACATGATCCCCTGCTTACATCTCATTGTGCAACATGTGCATGTTTTAATGGGAACTAAATGCAATGTCTGAAAGGGGTACAAATTATTTCCAAAGCAGGACCTCCACCCAGACAAACAATACAAGTACACAGTTCATGAAAAACAATATTTGTTGTTATTGTCATTGTAAGTGGGCCTAAACACTTGTATTAGAAATGGAAATGACTGCTGTCATTTGATTATAATAATAAGAGAATGTTGTCTGTCTATCTGTGTTGGCCCTGCGATGGGTGGGGACTTGTCCAGGGTGTACCCCGCCTTCCGCCTGAATGCAGCTGAGATAGGCTCCAGCGACCCCGAAAGGGACAAGCGGTAAAAAATGGATGGATGGATGGAGATTAAAGTTGTTATTTAGTCAGGTTTGGGACAGGTGTGCTGCTGGTGTAGCCACAGTGTGCACGTCTGATGTTGCTCACATGGCCTGCACTCAATGCTCAGGGACTTTTTGCGTTTGCTCACACATGAACAATTAGAGGGAACATTGATTGACAGAGTGTGTACCTTCAGTGCTGAATGATGAACAGAGGCAGAGTTAATCCTTAAGTGGTGGTGGTGGAGAGAAAGTAGCATTGGAGTCTCTGTCTCTCTTTACTAGCTTCGTCGAAGCATGTTGCTTATGTAGCTTGTTTCAGCACATTTGAATTGCTGTTTTGGGCAGTAGATGGGATCTTTGATCCAAAGCACAATTTACATTTAACTAAAATGTTATTTTCTTTGTGCTCGACAAAAGAAAAGTAGTGAAAATATCTCCATGTAACAAACTCGACTGCATGATCAGACACACCCCCCTCCCCCCTCTCTCTCTTCCCTCCCCACACTCACACTCTCACACGCACACACAAAGAGCACACGTCTCTCTGGGTGGGGGCGTAATGTTGTAACAAATAATATTTCTATTAAATAGGCTTTACTTTGCATTTTAATTAACGTGGGATTATGTTTTGTATTTAAAAATAATAGTACCAACTTTTTTTTTTTTTCTCCAACATTTGTGGCACTGGCGTGGCGCCCCCTGATGGACGGCGCCCTTAGCATTTGCCTATACGGCCTATGCCACGGGCCGGCCCTGCACACCATTGTTTTTGCTCCAATTATATTAAATCCATATGCACAAAAATATGCTGCAATTGGATAATAATGCAGATGGATAGTACATATCTTTAGGTACATTTACAATAATCACACAGCCCTGTGTTATGTTTCCCTTTTAAATTCAAAGAGCTATTTAGATATGCATGTCATAACCTCAGTCTGGTAATGATAATGTCCTCTTTCCTAGTTCTATTACCTCCTCTTATTACTCCTACACTCCTCTGAATTGCATAGTACTGCTTACCTTTTCTTTCTTTATTCCATTAATTACTCTGCCATTTTTAATGAATTTACCACACATTTACCACACTTCCAGCTTTATCTATTCTAAATATTTTCTGAACTATTCCATATATGAAATCCTGACTTGTTTCTGAAGCTATATTGTTTTATGCTGATTAAATGCACTGCTGCAGTCTGAGCACACAACTGTATTTGCTTTATTTTCTTCTGCCCAATTAACTGCCATGTAAATTGTGATTAATTCCCCTGTACAAAAATAAAAACTAATTATTTTATTCAAAACTATGTTTCCTTGTTGAATAACCGCTGAAGCTCCTACTTTATTATTCATAGTTTTAGATGAATCTGTATATATTTTTGGATATTCTGAATACTTTTCCTCAATATATTTGTCAATTTGATAATGCTTTAAAATTATATTATTTAATAATTGCATAGCCACATCTGGGATGTCATATATCCGCTGCGATATGCCAATAATTGGTACAATATTATAATTTTGATCTTTTTTTATACATCTCCGATTATCCATCCAAAACGCTCAATCTTTTTTTTGGCAACTTAGTAGTACTTGATATTCCGCCACTGTTCCCTTCCATCTCGATCTAATCACAAATCTGAATATGCCTTACCGCCAAAAGATTCAAGTTGATACACTCACGGATTGCAGCAATAACACTTGACAGGCGTCCTTTCCGTGACGAAGGGCTGGCCAAAACTCGGACAAGACCTGCCTTATGGTGATTCTTATTGGTTTACATAGCATGGTGCCTTTCGTGGTCACTGATGAGATTGGGCAGCTCAGTCAGTGACAGGAAGCCACGAGAGCCAAAATGTATTATCATGAAAAAAATTAATATAGAGTAGTGGATGGGAAAAATATGCGCGAGAAATGTCAAGTGTGGTGTGTGACATGAGAAAGTTAAAAAGATGTTTCACCTGCTAGTCATGCATGACGACGCAAGATTACGACTACAATTGCAACTACTGAAAAAGATCGCTGACCTGCAGGAAGACATTCAACGTATGTCAGACTAGATGCAGAGGAAAAACTCACTCCTGGCCACCCTCAAGTCTTGTCTCCCGGCGGTGGCCAGCTGGCTGGAAAAATGGCAGAAGGGTGAGCCCGCCTCTGCAAATGGAGACACAGTCCTCTGGGATATGTCCTCTTGCTGCCAGCGGCCTTCGTGTTCGACTCCAAGCAAGGGGGCTCCCTGGACCAAGGTCGTTGTTCACAGGCAGAGAAGGCCTCTGAGCGGGATGCGGCTCCTCCTCTCCTAAGCTTGTCACTCTCCAATAAGTACGCGCCTCTGTCCGTGAACGAGAAGCCGGCCAGCCATGACCTGCACCAGGAAGCTAAATCTACACCCCCTGCCACAGACACTGCAGCTTTCTCTCCACTTACGGCTGCCTGTGCTTCAGCGGACGGATCTCAAACAGGGGGTCATCGTACGCCGCAATGCCGCTCTTCCTTCTCATTCCAGTGCAGGCGGCTGGTTAAGGACGTGGTGCGCTGGCATTCCACCCGCTTCCCTCACTAGATGAGTGGTGCGGGAGGCGGGGTACCTGAGCAAGTTTGCCCCACTGACGATCAAACGGATTTTCCCACAACCCTCATTATTGGTGATTCCATCGTGCGGCACCTCCGCATGTCCCACCGTTATGGACGTAATGGAGAAAATACCGGACACCCTGAAATCCACCCAATGACGAAAAGAACCATCATCCACACAGGGACAAACAACATCCGCCGGCAGCAGTCTGAACTCCTAAAGCAGGACTTCATCCACCTCCTCAACAATGTTGCATACTTCCAATTAAACACTTTCATCTCCGGTCCCACCCCCACCTGCGGCAGAGGCATAGGCAGCTTCAGTAGGCTGCTTAGCCTCAAACCCCTGGCTCTCATCTCTCACAATGCCAGCTTCATTGACAACTTTGATGTGTTTTTGGAGAGACAATATCTCTTTGGGCCAGACGGGCTCCATTTAAATAGATCTGGATCCTGCATGCTGTCTGCCAACCTGGCATTCGGCGTACAGCACACCAATCTTCCCACACCTGCACCAGCTCAAATATCCGTCACTGATTAGATCCCACACACTCAGTTCCACCACCATTCACACGTCACTGGACTTGGACCAGACATTCACAACAACACTTCACACATTCCTGTCATCATTACAACATGTGAGTACACCATACACATTCT
Source organism: Entelurus aequoreus (assembly GCF_033978785.1). Taxonomy (NCBI): domain Eukaryota; kingdom Metazoa; phylum Chordata; class Actinopteri; order Syngnathiformes; family Syngnathidae; genus Entelurus; species Entelurus aequoreus. The sequence goes on from NC_084739.1 coordinate 41,190,521, forward strand.
GTTAACTTTCCCCACTTGAAATATCTTCCTAAACAACAACAATTCACTTATCCACCTGTTACCATCAACATGGCAATTTTAAACATTCGCTCCTTTTTAAACAGAACTTTTTTAAGGAATGATATGATTTTAGACAATAAGTTAGACTGTCTTCTTTTAACTGAGACATGGTGTGGCACTGGCACACCTGCAGAGGTGGGTAGTAACGCTCTACATTTACTCCATTACATCTACTTGAGTAACTTTTGGGATACATTTTACTTCTAAGAGTAGTTTTAATGCAACATTCTTTTACTTTTACTTGAGTATATTTATGGAGAAGAAACGCTACTTTTACTCCGCTCCATTTATCTACATTCAGCTCGCTACTCGCTACTGATTTTTATCGATCTGTTAATGCACGCTTTGTTCGTTTTGGTTTGTCAGACAGACCTTCAAAGTAGGATCTATGCATGCCTGCGTTTCACCAATCACATGCAGTCACTGGTGACGTTTGACTCAGTTTCACCAATCAGATGCAGTCACTGGTGACGTTGGACCAATCAAACAGAGCCAGGCGATCACATGACCCTGACTTAAACAAGTTGAAAAACTTTTTGGGGTGTTACCATTTAGTGGTCAATTGTATGGAATATGTACTGTACTGTGCAATCAACTAAAACAAGTTTAAATCAATCAATCAAAAGTGTAAAGGAAAAAAGACACTTTTTTATTTCAACCGTACCTCCTGTCAAAAGCCTAAAGACTGACCGCAAAGTTCCTGTCTTCACAATAAAAGTGCCGCTCCATCGCGCCTGCGCTCACAAAATAAGAGTCTCCGAAAGCCAGCGCAAACAAGCTAACAAGCTACGGAGTTTGCCGCTAATGTATTTCTTGTAAAGTGTATAAAAACGAATATGGAAGCTGGACAAATAAGATGCCAAAAACCAACCACTTTCATGTGGTATTAGACAGAAAGGAGGAACTTTATTTCTCCTCCATTTGAAAAGGTGGACGTTATCAGCACTACTGTCTGATTCCAATCATCCATCCATCCATCCATCTTCTTCCGCTTATCCGAGGTCGGGTCGCGGGGGCAGCAGTTTAAGCAGGGAAGCCCAGACTTCCCTCTCCCCAGCCACTTCGTCCAGCTCCTCCCGGGGGATCCCGAGGCATTCCCAGGCCAGCCGGGAGACATAGTCTTCCCAACGTGTCCTGGGTCTTCCCCGTGGCCTCCTACCGGTCGGACGTGCCCTAAACACCTCCCTAGGGAGGCGTTCGGGTGGCATCCTGACCAGATGCCCGAACCACCTCATCTGGCTCCTCTCGATGTGAAGGAGCAGCGGCTTTACTTTGAGCTCCCCCGGATGGCAGAGCTTCTCACCCTATCTCTAGGGAGAGCCCCGCCACCCAGCGAAGGAAACTCATTTCGGCCGCTTGTACCCGTGATCCTGTCCTTTCGGTCATAACCCAAAGCTCATGACCATAGGTGAGGATGGGAACGTAGATCGACCGGTAAATTGAGAGCTTTGCCTTCCGGCTCAGCTCCTTCTTCACCACAACGGATCGATACAGCGTCCGCATTACTGAAGACGCTGCACCGATCCGCCTGTCGATCTCACGATCCACTCTTCCCTCACTCGTGAACAAGACTCCGAGGTACTTGAACTCCTCCACTTGGGGCAGGGTCTCTTCCGCAACCCGGAGATGGCACTCCACCCGTTTCCGGGCGAGAACCATGGATTCGGACTTGGAGGTGCTGATTCTCTTCCCAGTCGCTTCACACTCAGCTGCGAACCGATCCAGCGAGAGCTGAAGATCCTGGCCAGATGAAGCCATCAGGACCACATCATCTGCAAAAAGCAGAGACCTAATCCTGCAGCCACCAAACCAGATCCCCTCAACGCCTTGACTGCGCCTATAAATTCTGTCCATAAAAGTTATGAACAGAATCGGTGACAAAGGGCAGCCTTGGCGGAGTCCAACCCTCACTGGAAACGTGTCCGACTTACTGCCGGCAATGTGGACCAAACTCTGGCACTGATCACACAGGGAGCGGACCGCCACAATCAGACAGTCCGATACCCCATACTCTCTGAGCACTCCCCACAGGACTTCCCGAGGGACACGGTCGAATGCCTTCTCCAAGTCCACAAAACACATGTAGACTGGTTGGGCAAACTCCCATGCACCCTCAAGGACCCTGCCGAGAGTATAGAGCTGGTCCACAGTTCCACGACCAGGACGAAAACCACACTGTTCCTCCTGAATCCGAGGTTCGACTATCCGGCGTAGCCTCCTCTCCAGCACACCTGAATAGACCTTACCGGGAAGGCTGAGGAGTGTGATCCCACGATAGTTAGAACACACCCTCCGGTTCCCCTTCTTAAAGAGAGGAACCACCACCCCGGTCTGCCAATCCAGAGGTACCGCCCCCGATGTCCACGCGATGCTGCAGAGTCTTGTCAACCAAGACAGCCCCACAGCATCCAGAGCCTTAAGGAAGTCCGGGCGGATCTCATCCACCCCCGGGGCCTTGCCACCGAGAAGTTTTTTAACTACCTCAGCAACCTCAGCCCCAGAAATAGGAAAGCCCACCACAGGTGCCCCAGGCACTGCTTCCTCATAGGAAGACGTGTTGGTGGGATTGAGGAGGTCTTCGAAGTATTCCCTCCACCGATCCACAACATCCGCAGTCGAGGTCAGCAGAACACCATCCTCACCGTACACAGTGTTGATAGTGCACTGCTTCCCCTTCCTCAGGCGGCGGATGGTGGTCCAGAATCGCTTCGAAGCCGTCCGGAAGTCGTTTTCCATGGCTTCCCCGAACTCCTCCCATGTCCGAGTTTTTGCCTCCGCGACCGCCGAAGCCGCACACCGCTTGGCCTGTCGGTACCTGTCCGCTGCCTCAGGAGTCCTATGAGCCAAAAGAACCCGATAGGACTCCTTCTTCAGCTTGACGGCATCCCTCACCGCCGGTGTCCACCAACGGGTTCTAGGATTACCGCCACGACAGGCACCAACTACCTTGCGGCCACAGCTCCAATCAGCCGCCTCGACAATAGAGGTGCGGAACATGGTCCATTCGGACTCAATGTCCAGCACCTCCCTCGTTTCAATTCCCACCTCCGGAAGAACTTTGATTCCAATCAATGCAAGTCATCAGAATCAGGTAATACACCAACTTATATTCTTGTCTTCATGAAAGAAAGGAATCTATATGTTAAACATAGATAGATAGATAGTACTTTATTGACATGCATGTATATTCATTATAACACCTTTAACATGTGAACAAAAACGGCAAAATAAATATAAATTATATACTGTATATATAAATGTATGTATATATATATAATGATATGTGTGTGTGTGTGTATGTATATGTATATATGAGGTAGATCACCTCGACTTGGTCATTTATTAAGTAATTGATTAACGTTGAAAAACGTATTGGGGTGTTACCATTTAGTGGTCAATTGTACGGAATATGTACTGTACTGTGCAATCTACTAATACAAGTTTCAATCAATCAATCAATGAATGCCTACTGAGCCTATGGTGCTGTTAAGTTATTGTGGCTCAATTTGCCTTAATTTTTTAAATTTTAATGTATTATTATTTAATATATATTATTGTTTTAGTTGCTTAAGAGATATTCCTGGCTCTGAATTTGCTCATTGCTATTTTTATGTTTTTGTGCATTATTTGTTGCCGTCATCATTAAACGAACTACTCATCAGTTACTCAGTACTTGAGTAGTTTTTTCACAACATACTTTTTACTTTTACTCAAGTAAATATTTGGGTGACTACTCCTTACTTTTACTTGAGTAATACATCTCTAAAGTAACAGTACTCTTACTTGAGTACAATTTCTGGCTACTCTACCCACCTCTGCACACCTGTTGTTCTCACCAAGGCTTCCCCACCAAATGTTAACTTTTTATTTGCTACTCGAGGGGGCAGAAGAGGAGGGGATACTGCATCAATTTTAAATAACTCACTGACCTCAAATTAAGTTTCTGGTGCACTTACACATCATTTGAGCAGAACGCCTTTGTTTTTTAGCAAATCCCCCCCCCAATCATATACTGTTTCCTTGTAATAGACCCGACCCCCCCACCCCCAACACTCAAGCTCTTTTATCAGGGTATTTTCTGAACTTTTATCATTTATCCACACCTCCTATAACAAGATTTTAATAACTGGCGATTTTAATTTACACGTTGATGATGACTCAGATATGATATCTAGAGAGTTTTTAAATGTTCTAAATTGTTTTGATTTTAGGCAGCACGTCACACAGCCGACTCACAACAGGGGAAACACCGTAGACCTGGTCACAAGCCATGGCCTGTCCATTGGTGGGTCCTCTATTGTTGACCTGGCTGTGTCTGACCACTATTGTGTGCTTTTTAATATAACCGGTCTTAACCAGTATGTGCCCCCAGTGAGAACAATGAGGAAACGCTACTTAACTTCTGAAATGGCTGCAAATTTTATTGAGATTTTACAGAACGCTCCTGCTGAAATTTTACCTGCATCATGCAACGTAATTGTGGATAATTTTAACAGTAAACTAATATCTACTCTGGACTCAGTAGCTCCACTTTAACAAAAACAATCAAAACAAAACCTTCACCTTTGTGGAGAAACAACAAGGATTTGAAACAAGTCAGTTGAAAAGTAATTGCAGGAGTGCAGAGAGGAGATAGAGGAAATCCAACTTAACAATACATTATCAGATTTTACGTCAACAGCTCAAGACCTACAATAACACAGTCAAACAGGCCAGAATTCAAAATTACTCACAACTCATCACAGACCATGAAAGCAACCCCAGGTTCCTCTTCTTCACTTTTTCCAATTTAACGAGTACAAATGTTAATAAACCTTTTAAAACACCATCAGATGTCCTATGCGAGGACTTTGCAGACCACTTCAGAATCAAGATCAAAGACATCAGATCTGGTCTCCAAACACAATACGTTTTATCTGCTGACACAGCCGATCTGTTGTCCTTGCCTGAGGAAACACTGGAGAGTTTTGTCCTGGTTGATGCAAGGACACTTGGTCGAGTTTTCTCCCAAGTAAAACCCAACAACCTGCTTTTTAGATTAAATTCCCACATCACTTTTTAAATCATTTTATGGATTATTTGAGGAAAAACTTGTAACTATAATGAACTGCCGTCTTCAGATAGGGGTCTTCCCTGACACTTTTTGCTTTGTTGAAAATGCTGTATGCGCGTGTGTGTGTGTGCGTGTGTTTTCTTCTCTTCTTTTATTATTGTTTTGTTGTGTGTGTTTTGTTTTGTATAGCACTTTGTGTTTGCCATTTGCCTATGCATGAAAAGTGCTTTTTAAATAAAGTTTGAAATGAAAGGGTTAAATTGCATGACTGTCACGCTCAAAGCGTGAGGCTTGTCAACCGTTAGCCTAGCCCAAATCCCTCCACGGTTGCCTTTCTCTGATGCAACATGCCGCAGTTCCTCTACGGTTGAAGCCGAGTAAAGGAGGCTAAGGCTTAAGTAGGCTGCTGGAGGATCCCTAGTTTCTCTGATTCTCTAGCATCTGGTCTTAAAGACTATTGTCAAAAGTTGCATCAAACTATGTACAGTACACATTTAAAGAATATTAAAAAGTGCTGCTACCAATGTCTAAGAGCAACTTCCAACAATATATACATGTTTCAGAGGAAGCAGAGACAGGGACTTAGAAAAGACACACTTACCCGACTAAATGGGGTTGGGCATCCTTTAGATTAAGACGAATCCGGTTCCAATTCAGATTGTGCTTTCTAACGAGTTTCAATTCTGATTCTTTTATGAGGCAGGGCAAAATATATACTATTTCAACAAATATATACATACCATTCTCTGAACTTACAGTAACAGTAAATATAAATGTTAAGAAGTTTCTTTCCACATGAGTACAATCTCCCAAAAGTTTCACTTAATTTTTGAAAAACTCATACAAAGCAAAGGTGCCATCTTCAAGCAGCTTCAATCAGTCTCTTCTCTTCTCTAATCACTCTATATTATAAATGGATAAGACCCTTGGTATCAACACGACTGATTTATGGATTGATTCATCTTCCCCTTATGTGATTGCCTGGCAGTGGTCTTTGGACAGCAACAGAGCAGCCAAAACGGTTGTTGTTACATTACCTCTTTCTAGACTAGTATTTATCTACTTTATATTACTGTATTTGTGGGGCGGTATAGCTCGGTTGGTAGAGCGGCCGTGCCAGCAACTTGAGGGTTGCAGGTTCGATCCCCGCTTCCGCCATCCTAGTCACTGCCGTTGTGTCCTTGGGCAAGACACTTTACCCACCTGCTCCCAGTGCCACCCACACTGGTTTGAATGTAACTTAGATATTGGGTTTCACAATGTAAAGCGCTTTGAGTCACTTGAGAAAAAGCGCTATATAAATGTAATTCACTTCACTTCACTTTATTTCCTGTTAATATCTGATAGTTTCTGCTGTAACACATTTCCATCTACAGTTTACCTAGCTTGTGTTGTTTCAAGCTAGTTTAGTGGCTATCTTAGCGATTATCTTGCCTCCTGCTGCTTGCTCTTCCTCTGTGTGTAATATGTTTAGCCTAATACTATAGTCCTCCAGTGATAATACCACTTTTAAGAAATGTAGTTAATTTGCTGCAATGAAGGAATGCTGACCTAGGGGAGTGGCTCCACACAGTGTATGGTGCTACAGTTAGCTGCTAGCCGCCTCTGTTGCAGTTAATTCTTCCAGTGGGCAGATTGAGAATCGAAAACAGGAATTGATATTAAAATATTTGGACGGTTTCAGCAGAATGGTAATGTAAAACCCAGTTCTCATCAATACCCGATACTCGATGCCCAACCCTATGACTAAAAAAATGTCAACGGATCAGGAGCGAGCGGGTCTGCGTGTCCACTCGTGACGCTATCTTAATAATATTTAATACTAATACTAGTATTAAAAACTAGTACTCACTAAATGCGACAAAGTTGTATTCCTGACATATTGACGATCTGATCCCTGTGTCTTAAGAAGCCTAGTTAGAATGCTATTTACTGTACAGAGTTGAAACGATAAGCTGCATTCACACAGGCAGTTCTATTAACCTAATTGGTTTATCAGCGAGAGGCAATGCCGTGGCGATACCATTTTTTTCCTGGCGGGCCGGCATAAATACATTAATGTATAGAATACTACTATTTTCAAATTACAGGGCTGCATTAACATTGTCAGAAAGATCATGAAGTATTATACTCTGCTATATAATTTGTATTGTACAAGATTATGTACGTAAATAAATACAAATACAGTGATGACACTACAACACAATAATTCACTTTCCATGCTTTGTGTGCATCTTTTATCCCACATTCCCCATCATGAAAGGGTCTCAGAGGCTGTGTCACAATGAGCTGTGCCCTGTAAGCAAACAATCATTTGCAGCAGCCACACCATCTAACGGGAGACTCAGGCTTAACTACCAGGTAACATTTTTACCATATATTTTTTTTGTCCTAAGTCTCCCAGCATTCTATTGTGCTTTATTTTTCTAATGACATTGTGTCTGCTTGTTCATGTCCACCTGTCCATCTTAATTCTATCTGCTTGTCCCTTGCACAACCTGCTGTTCTTCCACCTTTGACAAGCAGTATGTGACCTCCTTTTAGAAGCACAAGAAAGGTGTCAGCTGCAATCAACACAAGCACTGATGGAGCTATTAGGCCAGTCTCCTTATAGCTATTGGAAGAAAAGAACAACAGGTGGAGGTGTTGATACATAGTATTATGCACCAGGAGGCTATTTCAAACTAAGGTTGTGATATTTGGTTTTTTCCTCATCTACTCAAATATCTATTACCCTCAGTATTAAAGTAGATCATTGTAAACAGCAACTAAAATGGTACCCTTCAGTGTAGAGCTTTTCAATGGCAAATTTGGCAACGATCAGCCTATTACAAATGTGTTGCTATTATTGTGAGTACTCTCGAAGTAAAGAGTGCGTCATAAAACACAGAGGTGGTCGTCTTAAAAGGCCACCATGAGAATGGTAAAACAGAGTTGCACTTCATGCATTCCAAAATAAAACAATCCTCTGTACTAATATGCAACACTGTGTTGGCCCTTTGATGAGTGAAGTGAATTATATTTATATAGCGCTTTTTCTCTAGTGACTCAAAGCGCTTTACATAGTGAATGAGGTGGCGACTTGTCCAGGGTGTACCCCGCCTTCTGCCCGAATGCAGCTGAGATAGGCTCCAGCACTCCCCGCGACCCCAAAAGGGGCAAGCGGTAGAAAATGGATGGATAGATGGATGGATGTTGAAAGGTTATTGTTTGAAGGCGATTGCAGCACGCACAGTGACGTCATTGAGTATGCGGTGGAAGCGCCTGTTTCAGAGCTACAGCACTGATGTCGGCTGAAGTGAAACAGGTTGTGTTTTAGTTTGGGCACTTCCACACTTACACTTAGCATTTAAAGTGCATAGGTGTGCTCACACTGAGAAATACAGAAAAATCCAGTGCGTCGTCAGACTTAACACGCCCCTGATAGTGAATGTGCAGTGATACAGATTAGCTACCGTAACTTCAGTCATTGCCAACTTGGCTATGTCGTAGAAGGGGAAAGGCTAACTTAAGTGGCTGTAGTTGACAATTAAAAAGTAGAGAAGAAGAAGAGTAAGTGAATAAATCTTGCGATTGCCATTTTCGGCAGGTGCCCAACAACAGTATTTGACTTGGGACAGCACTTCGCTGCCAAAATTATTACCCATAAGAACACAGTGTACATCATAGGGCTGATTACAATAATCAACTCGATCAATTATAGATCAATATCTTTTATTTTTTAGCAATATCGATTCACAAGTTATAATATATATTAATTATATTTTCTTACATAATTACTGTTATTATTTTGCACATGAAGAAACAATACCGAAGTGCAATTTGCAGTGATGGAATGTTGTAATTCGTTTTCACTTGCTATTTCTATCTTGTTTCAAAATTTCACTTTAGAGACTTTAGTTTAAGCTGCCCAAAGTGTTTTATGATAAAGAAAAGAACAAAGTACTTTTGTAAGCGATTTAAGACATTTTAAATCTTTAAGTTTAGATGGAATCAAATCGAATCATAATTTATTGATTTAGAACCCTATGATCATGGACTCTAAACTGCTAAATATTTATCAAATTAAACAGAACTAGCCAAATTAAAATAACAGTCATCAAGAAAATAGAAGAGCTGGACAAATATCATTGATAAACAATACCATGACACATATAGGCAACATTCAATCAGATATAGAATTGGAAACCTTCTGCGGTGTAGACCACGGAAGTACAGAATGGGAGAATAGAGATCCAGACACACTTTTTTTTTCACACATAAATATTGTTCATATTATACAGAAGAACAGTACATTACCAAAATTTAATCCAGCACAGAAGCCTATATGCAAGTTACAAAAATACTAAGCATTTTTTTTGAAAAATTCAACAAACCCTTTAAAGTGATCGCCGTATCAGAGACGTGGATGGATGCTAACAAAGGAATAGATTTCGATCTGTAAGGATATGAACTAAACTACATAAGCAGATCCAACAAGAATGGAGGTTGGGTTGCAGTTTATGTAATGAAGGACTTGCACTATAAAGTGATAAAAAAAACACGTCACTTGCCTCTGATAATATTTTACAATGTTTAACCATTGAAGTATGTCAGGAAAAAAGCAACAATGTGTTGATCAACTGTATATAGTGAGCACCTCAGTCAAGCCTTAAAAGGTTTGAGGACTAGATCAAGGCAACCTTCACTGATATCAGTCAAAAAGTAATTTTCATATGGGGTGACTTCAACATAGACCTTTTGAACTAGGGCTGCACGATTATGGCCAAATAATAATCATGATTATTTTCATACATTTTGAAATCTCGATTATTTACTGTTAATTCAAATATATTTTATTGCACTTTCTTTTTAAAACCAACAGTATGTGAACTTGGCTTTCATTTTAAAATTAAACTATAAAAATAATTAATTAATGATAATAAAGTAAAAACGAAAAGGGGCTAACTAAAATAAATATGCCATTGCAGAGTGCAATCATAAAGTGAAAACAAGTAACAAAATAAGATTATGCACAAATGGCACAAACAGTACAAATAAACAAATTGATTGTACTGCTCACAGTATATATATGACATATGTCTTTGGCCAAATAAAACTTTAATACATCTGTTATTTTGGCGTGTCTTTGAGAGGTGAAAGGATACGGGGTCCCTCGGTGCACGGTTGATGTTTTGGTCGTCTGTATTTTGGGGACCTCTGCTTTTGTAGCTGTTCGTAGGGGCTTTGCGCCAGTGGCGGGCAGCCCGCTCTGTTAGCAACCAGCTTAACAACACGGGCAAACGATGGCGGTTGAGAAGAGAAGGGAAGTGTTGTTATTGCTTAACGGTTCTCCGCAACTCGATAATTTGTTCGCAACTTTGCTGCGTAGCTTGTTGTGGCGTTTGTTGTTGGTTTATCACGCTGGAGCATTTCCGGGTTTTTGGAAACGAGCGAGAGTGCCTAGAAAATGACGAGGCATGTGGTCGTGTTCCGGGGTTAAAATGCGTGCCTGTTTGTACCGAGTGAGTAACTCTGCGGAAAGGGAGGGCACCGATTGCATTTATATTTCCTAATATTTTCTGGAGCTACTGGCTGATCTGCCCCTTAGACTGTTGCTGTCACTTACTCTTACTTGCTCTCACATTAGTCCACTGTCTGTTCGGTCGCCCCATGGTGGTTGGCTGACTGTTGGTTGTGACCCTGAATGGATTGAAATGCCGCGAAGCCTATTTTCACCAACGAAGAAGCGCCCACCCCCGGAAGTGTTAGCATAGCCGAGCAAGTCAGTCAAGCTCAAGCATGGATAGCGGGCATCGGCGGTCGAAAGTGTGGCTTTACTTTACAAAAAAAAAAAGAAATAACCGCGAAATAACAGAGCTCCATGTCCATCAAGAAACGAGTGGAGAGAGAGCTGCAGATGTACCAGGACGTTCCACCGATACTTATGTCTGACGACCCTGCTGCATGGTGATGGTCCGGTGGAACCAACAAAAGACTTATCCTTTGCTGTCAGATCGCGCTTTCTCCTATTTATGCGTTCAAGCTTCTTCCACACCCAGCGAACGTGTATTTTCCACAGCAGGAGACACTATCTGTCCAGAACGCTCACGCATCCTGCCTGAGAAGGCGGATATGGTCATTTTCCTAATCAAGAACTGTCTCTGATTTTATACTGTACCCGTTGCTAACCTGGACTGGGTTTTGCAAGTTGTTTCTTATTGTTTATTGGCTTTTCTGCACCAGGTTAGCCCATCAGTGGGAGCATGGTAACATTTTTAAGTACCTGCAGCATCATACACTTGTGTGTGTAAATGTGTTTTCATGAGGTTTTCAAAAATAAAGCTCTCTTGAGGAAAGTGTACCCCTGGGAAAATGTATTCATAATTTATAATATTTATATTCAAGATTCATAGATTTGATATTTATATTCTAGTTGAAAACAGCCCTGTGAGGAATTTATAGTAAAGTTCATAAAAAGTTAATAGAATTAAAATTGATGGAGAATGTCAGACTATTTCATTCAGGAAGACTGTAGGTTAGCTAGCTCATTTCAAATATCCTAAACTTTTTTTTGACCCTGCCTCTTAAAAGAATCGGAATCGTGGATCGTCAGGAATCGGAATCGAAACAAAGAACCGGAATCGGTATCGGAATCGTTCAAATTCAAACGATACCCAACCCTAGTGGTCGGTAGTAGTGGGTTTCAGTAGGCCTTTAAAACATGTGTATGCATGTTTAACACTTAAAACCTTTAGTTTATTATGTGGACTTAAATTAAGAAATGGATTAAGCAAAAAAGTCAAACAATGTACTAATACGATCCAGTTTAAGAGGCTGTTCAAAATAAAAGTGCTAACAAAGTACAAGGAAGCAGCATTTTGATAAACATCTTGATCTTTACTTAAAATTAGTTGTTAATCTCATATGTGAATTGTTGTACTTAGAATGCATTGATATAAACTGTGTTACAATCTGATAAACAAGGAACAAATTCATGTAGTATAAATTGCTATGAAGTGGAAAGGGGTAGGATTAAATAAGATGTGCGTCTTCCTACTCCTTTTTTCGAACATGTTGTAATGAGAAATGAAAATGTGTAATATGGGGCGTAACATGCTGACATTGTATACATGTTCAAAATAAACAGGAAAAAGAAACAGAAACAAGGCGCTTCGTATATTTTACCACACATCTATTCCTGGCCACGTCAGGCTCTGTCACTGATAAAAATATGGGTACAGATTTCCCCTTGGCCTTCCTGTGACTCTAGTGGCGTACTATGAGTCGCAGTTTTTTTTCATTGTTTGGCCGGGGGTGCGACTAATACCCAGGAGCGACTTATGTGTGAAATTATTAACACATTACCGTAAAATATCAAATAATATTATTTAGCTCATTCACATAAGAGACTAGACGTATAAGATTTCATCGGATTTAGCGATTAGGAGTGACAGATTGTTTGGTAAACGTATAGCATGTTCTATATGTTATAGTTATTTGAATGACTCTTACCAAAATATGTTACGTTAAAATACCAGGCACGTTTTCAGTTGGTTATTTATGCGTCATATAACGTACACTTATTCAGCCTGTTGTTCACTATTCTTTATTTATTTTAAATTGCCTTTCAAATGTCTATTCTTGGTGTTGGGTTTTATCAAATACATTTCCCCCAAAAATGCGACTTATACTCCAGTGCAACTTATATATGTTTTTTTCCTTCTTTATTATGCATTTTCGGCCGGTGCGACTTATACTCCGGAGCGACTTATACTCCGAAAAATACGGTACTTGTGTTGCAAAGCAGAAGGTCTTGGGCTCAAATCGCTGTTGTAGTTGAAAACTCTAGTAAGGTTTTTAAACTTATTGACATTACAAAATCATGCTGATTGTCAAATATGTTAGATAATGTAACACGTGATAGTTGTACCTCAATGAAAGCTTTTGTTATTCTGGAAATTCATTGTGTTGGTCAAGGTAATATTATTTATATGGTGCTGGGATACCCATGATTTCAGCCTTTCAAAGCTCCTCTTGGACCACCAATTTTTGACATTGGTATTTGTCAAATCCTAGTTACGGCCCTGCTACAGTGTGCATACTGCACACAGCCAGAGCCAGACAGAGAGCAGAAGCATTAAGAGAACTAACCTACAAGATGGACATACAGCAGTTTTTCAAGAAAGCAAGTTTTTACAAGTGCTGGAAGTAACAATTAGCGCCAGGTAAGAGCTAATAGCTAACAGATAAAAGTCCCATGTAATTAATGAACCAGGTGCTCCCCATTTTGATAAATAACCTGGCTAGCAAACCAAGTCAAACTGTTAGCATGATGGTGATTGATTTATGTCACTTGTTTTGGCTCTGAAAAAAGAGAGTCAAGCTCATTCATGATTGTCATAAAAAATTATGACACACAAATAAAAATCATCCCACCACCTCTTGTGAGCGAAAAGATCTGGCAAGTGCCAAACATTTTCACTCATGTGAACCTCCTGGGGGCAAAGCTCCCCATGTTCTTAACACCTAGTCACGCCCCTGCATATGGAATCAAAATTGAATTGATTCGGGAAATTAGCCAAGATACCCAGCCTTAGTATATATATTGAAGTATAATGTATGGAAGCGCGCTGTAGCTAGCCATAAAAAAATTGGTGGACATTTAGGCAATTATACAATAAAAAGCAAGCTTTTGATGGCTCACGCAAACTATTATACTGGAGAATACTTAATTACAAAACATCACATATCAAAGTTTGGTCAATTGTGAACCATCGGGTCAAACTAAGGTTGCAGGGCTTTACAAAGGTTTAACATGCAACAAACTTTGCACCTTAAGTGTTTGACCTGTAAAATACAGAGCCAACAGGTCTACGGAGGACGCCATCGCTACGGCTCTCCACTCCGCCATGTCCCACATGGAGGGGGGGGGCTATGTACGGCTGCTCTTTGTAGACTTCAGCTCTGCATTTAATACCATCTTACCTGACAGACTGGTGACCAAGCTAGCAGACCTCGGAATATTCAACCCCACCTGTCTCTGGATTAAAGACTTCCTGACTGACCGCCATCAGTGGGTGAGGATGGGTACCCACACCTCCACAGCCCTCAGCCTCAGCACCGGCTCACCTCAGGGCTGCGTGCTGAGCCCCCTGCTCTACTCACTCTACACCAGGGGTCTCAAACTCAATTTGCCTGGGGGCCACTGGATGCAGAGTCTGGGTGAGGCTGGGCCGCAAGTAAAGATTTCTTAAAAAAATATTTTTAATGTCTTTATTTTTATTTTCAACACAAAATAAAATCTAAATATAAATGAACAAAATGAGAATTAAGTAAATAAATCAGTTAGTCATAAGTAATAACAATAATAATTTGATTTCTCCAGTGTGCAACAATGTATACGCGTACACATAATGTGCAACCCGGTTCACTCTCTCATCTGGTATTTTGCATACTCCTCAGCATGTCTAGTGGTATAATGACGTTTTAAATTGTATTCCTTGTGCACGGCAACTTTCTCTGTGCAAATAAGACACGTTGGGGTGCCCCTGTGCTCAACAAAGAAATATTGCATCCCCCACGTTTTCTGGAATTGTTTTTGCTCATCACTATAACCTTTCTCTTCACTGCACGCTTTGAAAAAGACATGTTTGGGGTTGTAGAATATATTTGTATTTAGCCGATGCACGGAGAATAATGTTATTTCCGCAATGTGTGTCGTTCCGCTTTTCCTCCCGACAGCAACACGGCGGTCGGCGGAAAGTACCGGGAAAAAGTGACTGCTCCCGGAGTGTTATATGGCGTCATATAGAAATATATGTAGTGTTCATCGTGTGAGGCAATGCAAATTAAACATTAAAAAAAAAAAATAACGGTTTGAATTGGTCCAGGTTATCGGGGACTTTATTACTGACGGACAGGTGTCGCCGTGTGACTGCAGCCAGGCATGTAAGACAACCCTCGTCTCCATGGCAACGTTTCTCTCGCTTTCACTCATTTGCCGCTTTTCCACTAACGCAGGGGTATTTTGGACCCAAATAACTAAAATTGTCTCCGTCTGGAGCCAACGTGAGGGGGCGGGGAGTTTAAAGTCACGGTAGCACAATTAGCCCCGAACGGGCTAACATCACGACTTAACGTGTTACACGTCTGTTTCGCCCAGTGACTCTCTGTTGGAGTATCAGCGCTGGGTTCCAGTGCACCACACTTTTGTATTGTCGCTCGCTCCTTCGGAAGCTCGTCTCCCCAGCCCGGACCGGCGGGAGCGAGAAAGACACACACAGTGACAGAGCGAGAGAGAGCGAGGGAGTGAGGGAGGGAGGGAGATAGTGAGGGTTAGTGAGGGAGGGAGGGAGGGCGCGTGCGGGTCTTGTGGAAAAGCAGCAAAACTTTTCTCTGCTTGCATCACGCAAGTGACGTCAATGTTCGGCCCTCGAGAGCCATATACCACACCATGATTGGTAGATTCCTTGTAGCCCGGAAGAGTTAGGGCTACAAGGGATTCTGGGTATTTGTTCTGTTGTGTTTATGTTGTGTTTAGGTGCGGATGTTCTCCCGAAATGTCTTTGTCATTCTTGTTTGGTGTGGGTTCACAGTGTGGCGCATATTAGTAAGAGTGTTAAAGTTGTTCAAATGGCCACCCTCAGTGTAACATGTATGGCTGTTGACCAAGTATCCCTTGCAGTCTCTTACGTCTGTCTGTTGAAGCCGCATACAACATGTGACTGGGCCGGCACGTAGTTTGTATGGAGAAAAAGCGAACGCTAAAGGCTATGACATCACGGTATGCCCGCCATAATATTGATATCCTCAGTATTGTTGATGGGTGAAAGTCGGGAGGGTTGGCAAGAATACTTCAGCTCTGCGCACACAGTGCTGTAAAGCGCCATTCATATAAAACTCGCGGGCCGCACTAACATTAAACGTTCATATTAAGGTGGGGGCCGCACAATAACGTCTCGCGGGCCGCAACTGGCCCGCGGGCCGCATGTTTGAGACCCCTGCTCTACACCCACGACTTCACAGCCACCCACCCCGGCAATCACATCATAAAGTTTGCCGATGACACAACGGTGGTGGGCTGCATCTCTGGGGTCGACGAGACGGCATACCGGGACGAGGTGCAGCAGCTGGCAGTGTTGAGCAGGGTGAACAACCTGAAGCTGAACCAGCTCAAGACCCAGGAAGTGATCTTGGACAGCAGGAGGAGAAAAACTACCACACAGCCCCTGTACATCGACGGGGGCTGTGTGGAAAGAGTCTCATCCCTACGCTTCCTGGGAGTTCACCTGGAGGAGGACCTGTCCTGGAGGACCAACACCACTGCCATCGTCAAGAGGGCACAGCAGAGGCTCTACTTCTTGAGAGTACTCAGGAATCTCCACCTGAGACAGGATCTACTGGTGTCCTTCTACCACTGTTCTGTGGAGAGCATCCTCACATACTGCATCTGCGTATGGTTCTGCAGCTGCACAGCAGCAGAGAGGAAAGCTCTCCAGAGGGTCGTCAACTCGGCCCAAAAAATCATCGGGTTCCCCCTCCCCTCCCTGGAAGAACTGTACAACTCCCGCTGCCTGAAGAAGGCAGCCAACATATTCAAGGACCCATCCCACCCCGGCAACAGCCACTTCGATCGGCTGCCTTCCGGCAGACGTTTCAGAACCATGCGAACCCGCACAAATAGACTCAAGAACAGTTTCTACCCCCGGGCCATAACTGCACTAAACGCAGCTGGAATGTAAAAAAATAAAATAAAATAAATAAAAAATAAAAACTCCCTCACGTGCAACATGAGGAAGCCACCGGTCAATCACGATCCGGGACTGTGCAATCAGCGATTACACGCCAACTGGACAATATTTACCATATTTATTTACATATTTAATCCACAATAAAAAGCCTGCACAGCATAGGAGGTAGGAAATACTGACTCCCACCCCCTCAGCACACTGGGAACCAGCATTACTCCTCTCTAGTCAGTTTACTAGTCACTTTATACTTTTTATTGTCTCGTTTTTTTTTTTTTGTTTGTTTTTTTTTTTTTACATTGCCTCTTAGAGTGGTCTTAGGCCATATTGTATATTGCATATTGTGTATATTGTGTTGTTTCTGTATATTGTGTGGTTTCTTCTTTTTTTTAAATGCAAAGCACCTTAGGAAAGCAACATAAATTTCGTTGGACCTGTACCTGTGCATGCACAATGACAAATAAAGATCATTCATTCATTCATTCATTCATTCATATCCTGTTTTAAGTGGTTTGTGTTGCTTCAACGGGTACAGTGTGTGTTCTGATTTTAAGAGTGGGTTGAAAGCAGCCTGTAATAAATTCAAACAGTCAATTCCTGAGTGGCACGTGAATCTAATGTTGGTGAATGTATACTCAATGCTAATGTTTTACTGTCTTGCCACCTCTGCAAACAAGTTGATCTCCAAATGACTGTTGTAATGCATCAATTAGATCTCGCTGAAAAAACACTGCACTTCTCTCTTTAATTGCCATTGTTAGCTTAGTGCATGTGCCTCACAATACAAAAGGTCCTGAGTAGTCCTGAGTTCAATTCCCGGGATCTTTCTGTGTGGAGTTTGCATGTTCTCCCCGTGACTGCGTGAGTTCCCTCCGGGTACTCCGGCTTCCTCCCACCTCCAAAGACATGCACCTGGAGATAGGTTGATTGGCAACACTAATTTGGCCCTAGTGTGTGAATGTGAGTGTGAATGTTGTCTGTCTATCTGTGTTGGCCCTGTGATGAGGTGGCGACTTGTCCAGGGTGTACCCCGCCTTCCGCCCGAATGCAGCTCAGATAGGCTCCAGCACCCTCCGCGACCCCAAAAGGGACAAGCCGTAAAAATGTATATATATATATATATATATATATATATATAGCACCCCCCGCGACCCCAAAAGGGACAAGCCGTAAAAATGGATATATATATATATATATATATATATATATATATATATATATATATATATATATATATATATATATATATATATATATATATATATATATATATATATATATATATACCCCCTGACCCCAAAAAGGGTCAAGCGGTAGAAAATTGATGGATGGAGCTCGCAACTAGGGATGCTAACAAGCTAAATACCGTAATTTCCGTTTTTTAAGATACTTTTTTACGACGCTTTGAACCATGAGCTTCTATACAATTTTGCAGCTAATTTATGGATATTCCAGTGTGACAAAGCACAAAGAGCAGCAGAACATTCACACACAAACACACACACATACATACCCACACAGGAGAGAACACACAGGAGATAATACAAATAATAACAGAAGAAATTAACAAATTAAAAAGATGGTTTGACAAAAACAGACTATCGTTGAATCTTAGTAAAACTAAAATAATGCAATTTGGTAACAGTAGAAGAGAAAGTCAAACACACATACAAATAGACGGAATAGAAATTGAAAGAGTAAACGAAACCAAATTTCTAGGTATAATGATTGATGATAAATTTAACTGGAAATCTCACGTAAAAAATATACAACATAAAGTTGCAAGAAACACGTCAATAATGAATAAAGCAAAACATGTTCTAGACCAAAAATCCCTTCATATTCTCTACTGCTCACGAGTGTTACCATATCTGAGCTACTGTGTAGAAATATGTGGAAATAATTACAAAAGTACACTTCATTCATTAACGGTGTTACAAAAAAGATCAGTTAGAATAATACATAATGTTGGATATAGAGAACATACAAACCCTTTATTTATTGAATCAAAAATACTGAAATTCCACGACATAGTGAATTTGCAAACAGCTAAAATTATGCACAAAGCAAACTATAACCTGCTACCCAAGAATATACAACAATTCTTCTCAAAAAAAGAGGAGAAATATAATCTTAGAGAAAAACGTAATTTAAAACATTTGTTTGCACGTACAACACTTAAGACCTTCAGTATATCAATATGTGGAATTAAATTATGGAATGGATTAAGCAAAGCAATCAAACAATGTACTAATATGATCCACTTCAAGAAACTCTTCAAACTTAAAGTGTTTACAAAGTACAATGAAGAAGAACCATGACAAACATTCTCAATTTATTTCATCCATCCATTCATTCATTCTTAAAGTAATCTTACTTATCTCATCATATGAAATATGACTTACTTCACCAATTATTATTATTAAATTCTTACTATTATTTATTTATTTATTTTTATTGTAATTACTTCTGGAGTTTATTGTGAAAAAAATTGTGAACAGGAAGTGAACAAAAAGATTTGCAACTGTTATGTAAAGAAAAGGGGTAGGATTAAATAAGCTCTGCTTCTTCCTACTCCTTTTCGAACATGTTGAAAAGAAACTGGAAATTGTGATGTATCATGTTGTATGCTTGCATGTTCGAAATAAACTCAAACTCAAACTCAAACACTTGCCGGTACCTTTCAGTCACTTACACAACGTCCCTGCTGCCTAGGCCATTATATTAAGGACACAAGGATTGCTATTGCCCCTATTTTCCCTCCGTTACATACAACTTAATAGAGGAAACATTGGCGTCAGCCTGGTTGGGTCTTGGGCGCAGTTGGGTGTTCCAACAGGACAATGACCCCAAACACACATCAAAAGTGGTAAAGGAATGGCTAAATCAGGCTAGAATTAAGGTTTTAGAATGGCCTTCCCAAAGTATTGACTTAAACCCCATTGAGAACATGTCGACAATGCTGAAAAAACAAGTCCATGTCAGAAAACCGACACTTTTAGCTGAACTGCACCAATTTTGTCAAGAGGAGTGGTCAAAAATTCAACCAGAAGCTTGCCAGAAGCTTGTAGATGGCCACCAAAAGCACCTTATTGCAGTGAAACTTGCCAAGGGACATGTAACCAAATATTAACATTGCTGTATGTATACTTTTGACCCAGCAGATTTGGTCACATTTTCAGTAGACCCATAATAAATTCATAAAAGAACAAAACTTCATGAATGTTTTTTGTGACCAACAAGTATGTGCTCCAATCACTCTATCACAAAAAAATAAGGGTTGTAGAAATTATTGGAAACTCAAGACAGCCATGACATTATGTTCTTTACAAGTGTATGTAAACGTTTGACCACAACTGTAAATGCATTAGGAAATTAAATTCCAATTGTGTTTATTTTTTGTGCAAACACAAAAAAATTCACTAAATAAAATATCTCCGGCTTTTTCCATTTACGTGTTGCCACAGCGATACAATGGCATGATGAATTAGCTTGATGTAGACCAGGGGTGTCCAAAGTGCGGCCTGGGGGCCATTTGCGGCCTGCAGGTCATTTTTTAACGGCCCCACGGCACATTTTAAAAATACGATTGAAAAAAATTCAAAACATAAAAAGTGGTATATAAGAGCAAACAGGTGAAATGTAACAAGAAAATGTTGCAATGTTTACTCTAATAACACAAAGCTGCCATGCAGGCTGTTTCTTTGTTTAAAAAACAATAATGAATCAAAATCAATGTTAGTATGAATTATTGACCTATTCAAGGCTCCAATTAAGTCATAATAAATATTCCACTTTGAGGTATTTTTGGGGGAAAATGTTGCATATTTTGTGTTTGCCATATAAAAAACTGAGCTGATTTTTTTGAAATAAGGACCTAAAACTAACAAACAAAAAACATAAACAACAATAAAACTTATAATTGACGGATAGATCTGAAGTGGATCTCGAGATTATTGTGTTAAAAGTAAACAGTAAAAATTTATTTTTTAACACGTTAATGAGTATGACCCTTTTGAATTCCCAATAATTTTAGTGTGATTTGTTTTTAAGTGTCATTGCTCAAAAAATAATAATGAATTAAAATCAATGGTGTTATGAGTTATTGACCTTTTTAAGGCTCCAATTATTATATAATCTCAAATATTCCACTTAAAAATTGTATTGGGTGAAAATATTGCATATTTTGTGTTTTTTCCATAAAAAACTCGGTTTTCTTTGTCAAAAAGAGCACACAACTTAAATCTTTAAAAACGTTATATTGACAGATAGACCTAATGTTGATCTAGAGATTTAAATTAAAAAAATTTTTAAAAAAAATAATACTGAATAATAACACATTTTTTATATTTTTTTGACCAAAACCCTTTGGGGTCCCCGGGATCAAGCCTGAGTGGAGGCCTAAATGTATATTTTTTATAAATATATTCAATTGTTTTTTAAAATAAAAAATATCAAAATGGCCCTCGCTTGCTTTGATTTTTTAGTGCGGGGCCCTCAGTGGAAAAAGTTTGGACACCCCTGATGTAGACCCTTCCTGATGCAAACCTTCCCGGGGATCAAATCCTCACCCTTTGCCACAAAAGGTAAAAGCTCGTACCATTACACCACCAGGTATAACTCAGTGTTGGTAAATTATGCTTGCTTTCTTCTCGCCTTCTCTTTTGCACTCCACTTGTGTAACTCAGCTTCATCTTAATATGTAAAGTATTTGCATAGTGCAAGCGCCCCTATATTGGGGGGCTGGTTCCTTAATATAAAAATAATTACAAAAATCGGAAGTATAAACATGCACGTTCATGGAGAGGTAATTGCACTTTAATGTGATGTTGTGTTTGAGTGGTCGCAGAGGAAATGGCTTGACAAGGAATTCATTGTCCACGTAGGTTGTAAGATTTCGGAAAAACGATGAAAGCGTGTGGGGAGACATTTTTAAGATTTGCAGGGCTGCCTACATCGGTATGTGCACACTTCCCTCGAGATATATGTTTATTTTCACAGCACATCTAAACAAAAGAACGAGAGGGGAGGCCACTTCAGCCTGACAAAGGTCACATTTCCTAGCGCAGGAACAGTGCTTCCTGGCCAGTCAAAGCAGCTCACTAAGGAATAAGGCTAAATGAGGAATGGTCTGATAATAACCATACAACTCTATTGAAAAAGTTATATCCCAAATATGTCAGAACGCCTTTTGAGACACTTGCAATTAAGGGCTGTATAAATAAACATGACTGAATTTTTCAAGCTGCTTCATGTTCTTTTAGACCCCATTGTTTAAATCATATTCTTATTTTTGTTTTATTTATCAAGGTGCACCATTTTGAAAATAACCATTTCTCATTACCTGGGAGCTGTAAAAAAAACTCCACTTTGACAAATGCTGAATACAGAATCCAGCTATTAACCATTCTCTACTTAGGGGAACATAAGTGTGCATGCAAACTCCAAAGCAAATAAACTACAATACGCAAAGTGCTACAATTAATCAAGCCAGCTTGCAGTTCAGAATATGTGCTTGGCTGTAATTGGTCAGTTGCCTTTACATTTAATATTTTCTTTCTCACTCTGAAGGCACACATCACATCTCTAAGAAATAAGAGTAAGTCTATTAGTAGAGCAGTCAGTCAGTGCACCTGCAGAGACACGCGGAACGTTATCAACCCCCCGAGTGCATGAAGTGCTATTTCATCAACAGGAGAGTGCACAGGAATATTAAGGAAGGGTTCTCAGAGTTGCAATCAAAGTGCAACATCCACATTTGAATAACTTTCAGTATGATGCAGATAATAGCACTGGGTGAGGGGATGAATATTTTAGTCTAAGGCGACTGACTGAGACCAGAGGAGGTTGCTGTTTTGGGGGCGTCTGTCATTTTGTTTTGCTGATTTCATGGTCGGCTGCATTAAGAAATTCTAACATAGAATAGAAACCATCCCAATGATGTATGCATTCACTTGGGAAATATGTCAGCCATAAGAAAAAAGAAGAAAAAAAAGCTAAATCAGAGTGATTTTTTTTTTTTTGTAATTAATTATCATGTATATTTAAGCTTCAGGGGATGTAACGGCTTCTTTGTAGTGGGGTACCCTCAAAGGTCGGGTGTATGTATCCTTGACAGTTGACCCCGACAGCTTGGGAACCAGTGATGTGCGGTGAGGTTCATGACTGTTGAGGTAGTGTCTTTCTTTTTTAAAGTTGAAATTATGCTTTAATCAATGTTAACACAGGTTGCTCATTAAGTGAAAAAAGGTACGCAACTGCACGGATTCTGGCTGTGCGGCATTCTACCGCTCCACCTAAGGCTGTCACTGCGCGCTCTTAGGGTGGAGCAAGCCTTAAATATACAGTCGTTGTCAAAAATGTACATACACTTGTAAAGAACATAACGTCATGGCTGTCTTGAGTTTCCAATCATTTCTAGAACTCTTATTTTTTTATGATAGAGTGAATGGAGGATATACTTGTTGGTAGGGCTGGGCGATATGGCCTTTTTTTAATATCTCGATATTTCTAGGCCATATCGCGATACACGATATATATCTCGATATTTTGCCTTAGCCTTGAATGAACACTTGATGCATATAATCACAGCAGTATGATGATTCTATGTGTCTACATTAAAACATTCTTCTTCATACTGCATTAATATATGCTCATTTCAAAACTTTCATGCAGAGAGGGAAATCACAACTAAGTCAATTTAGCAAAACTGTATTTATTAAACAGTTATTAAGCAGTGGCACAAACATTCACGTAATTTCCAAAACAGAAAGTGCAAGATTGTCAGAGACATTTTAAAGCAAGCTATAAGTGCACTTTTGTGCATGATGTCACTAAGATGACATTTCAAAACAACATTAAATTAAAGTGCACTTATTGTACAGAACGCCACTACAATAGTTTAAAACAAATAAAGCGCACTTTTGTGCATGATGACACACAAGATATTTCAATAAGTGTCACATAAAAATGAGCTGCATATCAAATAGTATATGTCCTACGGTGTTGATGTGGAAATAGTTGCTTCGGCATTTAGTTGGTGTGGCACCGAACGGAGATGTTGACATATAAACACATATTCCCGCTTGAAGCCAAACCACCGTCAGACGATGGACCCCGTGCTGTTTTTCTTGGGAATTAATTATTCCTCCATTTGTTACCAGATTCACACCTTATTTCTCTCGTATTACCACTCAAACCACACCGTTAGCTGTTAGCATCACAGCTAACGTTACCATGTCGCAACCTGTCTGCGGGAGCGTGCGACGGTGGCAAATTATGATATGTCCAGTCTATTGCAGCACCAAGCAAACAATCGGAAAATTCCCGTCATATCAATTCCTAGATATGGTCGAAACTATTTAAAGTGCACTACGCATAATAAACGCAACATTGTTAATATTGCCACTACGGATAATCTTAACAAAAACTCGTCAAAACAGCCCAATACCTATAATATGGGCTTTTTAAACATAAGATCATTGTCTCCCAAGGCGTTATTGGTTAATGAGGTCATTAGAGACAACAATCTTAACGTCATTGGTCTTAGCGAAACCTGGCTCAAACCGGACGAATTTTTTGCGCTCAATGAGGCATCTCCTCCTAACTATACGAATGCGCATGTTGCCCGCCCTCTTAAAAGGGGAGGGGGTGTCGCACTAATATACAATGAAAATTTCAACCTTACCCCTAACCTAAATAATAAATATAAATCGTTTGAGGTGCTTACTATGAGGTCTGTCACACCGCTACCTCTCGACCTGGCTGTTATCTACCGCCCCCCTGGGCCCTATTCGGACTTTATCAGTGAATTCTCAGAGTTCGTTGCTGATCTAGTGACGCATGCCGACAATATAATCATAATGGGGGACTTTAATATCCATATGAATACCCCATCGGACCCTCAGTGCGTGGCGCTCCAAACCATAATTGATAGCTGTGGTCTTACACAAATAATACATGAACCCACGCATCGCAACGGTAATACAATAGATCTAGTGCTTGTCAGGGGTGTCACCACCTCCAAAGTTATGATACTTCCATATACTAAAGTAATGTCCGATCATTACCTTATAAAATTTGAAGTTTTGACTCTTTGTCAACAAGCTAATAATAATAATAACTGCTATAGCGGCCGCAACATTAATGCTGCCACAACGATGACTCTTGCTGACCTACTGCCTTCGGTAATAGCACCATTCCCAAATTATGTCGGCTCTATTGATAAACTCACTAACAACTTTGACGATGCCTTGCGCGAAATTATTGATAGTATAGCACCGCTAAAGCAAAAAAGGGCCCCTAAAAGGCGCACCCCATGGTTTACAGAAGAAATTAGAGCTCATAAATTATCATGTAGAAAACTGGAACGCAAATGGCGCGCGACTAAACTTGAGGTTTTCCATCAAGCATGGAGTGATAGTTTAATAACTTATAAACGCATGCTTACCTTAGCTAAAGCTAAATACTACTCAAATCTCATCCGCCTCAACAAAAACGATCCTAAATTTCTGTTTAGTACAGTAGCATCGCTAACCCAACAAGGGACTCCTCCCAGTAGCTCCACCCACTCGGCAGATGATTTTATGAATTTCTTTAATAAGAAAATTGAACTCATTAGAAAGGAGATTAAAGACAACGCATCCCAGCTACAACTGGGCTCTATTAACACAAATACGACTGTATATACGACGGACACTGCCCTCCAAAACAGTCTCTCTATTTTTGATGAAATAACATTAGAGGAATTATTACAGCGTGTAAGTGGGATAAAACAAACAACATGTTTACTTGACCCACTTCCTGGGAAACTTATCAAGGAACTGTTTGTATTATTAGGTCCATCAGTGTTAAATATTATAAACTTATCACTTTCCTCCGGCACTGTTCCCCTAGCATTCAAAAAAGCGGTTATTCATCCTCTGCTCAAAAGACCTAACCTCGATCCTGACCTCATGGTAAACTACCGACCGGTCTCCCACCTTCCGTTTATTTCCAAAATTCTCGAAAAAACTGTTGCACAGCAGCTAAATGAACACTTAGTGACTAACAATCTCTGTGAACCTTTTCAATCCGGTTTCAGGGCAAATCACTCTACGGAGACAGCCCTCGCAAAAATGACTAATGATCTATTGCTAACGATGGATTCTGATGCGTCATCTATGTTGCTGCTTCTTGATCTTAGCGCCGCTTTCGATACCGTCGATCATAATATTTTATTAGAGCGTATCAAAACACGTATTGGTATGTCAGACTTAGCCTTGTCTTGGTTTAACTCTTATCTTACTGACAGGATGCAGTGCGTCTCCCATAACAATGTGACCTCGGACTATGTCAAGGTAACGTGCGGAGTTCCCCAGGGTTCGGTTCTTGGCCCTGCACTCTTTAGTATTTACATGCTGCCGCTGGGTGACATCATACGCAAGTACGGTGTTAGCTTTCACTGTTATGCTGATGACACCCAACTCTACATGCCCCTAAAGCTGACCAACACGCCGGACTGTAGTCAGCTGGAGGCGTGTCTTAATGAAATTAAACAATGGATGTCCGCTAACTTTTTGCAACTCAACGCTAAGAAAACGGAAATGCTGATTATCGGTCCTGCTAGACACCAACATCTATTTAATAATACCACCTTAACATTTGACAACCAAACAATTAAACAGGGAGACTCGGTAAAGAATCTGGGTATTATCTTCGACCCAACTCTCTCGTTTGAGTCACACATTAAGAGTGTTACTAAAACGGCCTTCTTTCATCTCCGTAATATCGCTAAAATTCGTTCCATCTTGTCCACTAGCGACGCTGAGATCATTATTCATGCGTTCGTTACGTCTCGTCTCGATTACTGTAACGTATTATTTTCGGGCCTCCCTATGTCTAGCATTAAAAGATTACAGTTGGTACAAAATGCGGCTGCAAGGCTTTTAACAAAAACAAGAAAGTTTGATCATATTACGCCTATACTGGCTCACTTGCACTGGCTTCCTGTGCACTTAAGATGCGACTTTAAGGTTTTACTACTTACGTATAAAATATTACACGGTTTAGCTCCAGCCTATCTCGCCGATTGTATTGTACCATATGTCCCGACAAGAAATCTGCGTTCAAAGAACTCCGGCTTATTAGTGATTCCCAGAGCCAAAAAAAAGTCTGCGGGCTATAGAGCGTTTTCTATTCGGGCTCCAATACTCTGGAATGCCCTCCCGGTAACAGTTAGAGATGCTACCTCAGTAGAAGCATTTAAGTCCCATCTTAAAACTCATTTGTATAATCTAGCCTTTAAATAGACCCCCCCTTTTTTAGACCAGTTGATCTGCCGTTTCTTTTCTTCTCTCCTCTTCTCCCCTGTCCCTTGCGAGGGGGAGTTGCATAGGTCCGGTGGCCATGGATGAAGTGCTGGCTGTCCAGAGCCGGGACCCCGGGTGGACCACTAGCCTGTGCATCGGTTGGGGACATCTCTGCGCTGCTGACCCGTCTCCGCTCGGGATGGTTTCCTGTTGGCCCCGCTGTGGACTGGACTCCCGCTGATGTGTTGGATCCACTGTGGACTGGACTTTCACAATGTTATGTCAGACCCACTCGACATCCGTTGCTTTCGGTCTCCCCTAGAGGGGGGGGGTTACCCACATATGCGGTCCTCTCCAAGGTTTCTCATAGTCATTCACCGACGTCCCACTGGGGTGAGTTTTTCCTTGCCCGTATGTGGGCTCTGTACCGAGGATGTCGTTGTGGCTTGTACAGCCCTTTGAGACACTTGTGATTTAGGGCTATATAAATAAACATTGATTGATTGATTGATTGCTCACGTGACAGTATGTGACATACGTAAGAAGGTGCGCTTGTGAGAAGGAGGGACAGGAAAGAGTGAGAAACGCATGCAGTTTAATGCCCCGCAGCTAAAATCCACTGCGTGAGAACGTATACTCCAATATCACGATATAGTCATTTTCTATATCGCACAGAGAAAAACCCGCGATATATTGAGTATATCGATATATCGCCCAGCCCTACTTGTTGGTCACAAAAAACATTCATGAAGTTTGGTTCTTTCATGAATTTGAAACAAAAATTGAGCTGTTTGGCCACAAAACCCAGCAATATGTTTGGAGGAGAAAATGTGAGGCCTTTAATCCCAGGAACACCACACATACCGCCAAGCATGGTGGTGGTAGTAGTATGCTCTGAGCCTGTTTTGCTGCCATTGGAACTGGTGCTTTACAGAGAGTAAATGGGACAATGAAAAAGGAGGATTACCTCCAAATTCTTCAGGACTACCTAAAATCATCAGCCCGGAGGTTGGGTCTTGGGCGCAGTTGGGTGTTCCAACAGGACAATGACCCCAAACACACGTCAAAAGTATTAAAGGAATGGCTAAATCAGACTAGAATTAAGGTTTTAGAATGGCATTCCCAAAGTCCTAACGTAAACGTGTGGACAATGCTGAAGAAACAAGTCCATGTCAGAAAACCAACACATTTAGTTGAACTGCACCAATTTTGTCAAGAGGAGTGGTCAAAAATTCAACCAGAAGCTGGCCAGAAGCTGGTGGACGGCTACCAAAAGCGCCTTATTGCAGTGAAACTTGCCAAGGGACATGTAACCAAATATTAACATTGCTGTATGTATACTTTTGACCCAGCATATTTGGTCACATTTTCAGTAGACCCATAATAAATTCATAAAAGAACCAAACTTCATGAATTTTTTTTTGTGACCAACAAGTATGTGCTCCAATCACTCTATCACAAAAAAATAAGATTTGTAGAAATTATTGGAAACTCAAGACAGCCGTGACAAAATGTTCTTTACAAGTGTATGTAAACTTTTGACCACGACTGTAGGCATTCCCTGTCAAATCTGGCCTTCCGCATACTCTCCCGTCGACTTAAGTATTTTTGTTCTTACGTGCCTCTGAGGCTGGAATAAGTCCAGCGCCCCAAGAAGGTTAAACATTATATTGCACTTAAAGTTTGGATACAGTGTACACCACATGGGATAAAATGATAAAAGAGACTTCCAAAAAGCGATCAAATGTATTCTGATCACCTGTCTCGTGAGTGTAACCACAGCAAAAGAGAACTGTGAGTATATCTGCCGTGTTTTAACATCATGGTATGGCTTTTCAAAACTACTTCATCTGGAACATGATCATTGAACTATGTGACTATTTAGTAGAATAGACATATATATTGCAAGCACACGCACACTAAACAGACTTACCACTAGGCAAAATAATAATAAAGATGTATTTTATTTTATTTTAAATTGTTTGTCTTAAGTCGTACACTTAAAAATAACTGTAAATAGAAGCAATCATGATGTTTTTTGACAGCTCAGCCGCCCTTCTCACGCAATGGACTATTCCACGTTACTATGTGCAGCCTTGATTCTGGAAGACAGACCAAAACAAACGTGTTGGCGCGGTTATGAAGGGCTCTCATTCAGATGGAGAGTTACCCAAGTGGAGTGGAGAAGAGGAGAAGGTGAGAAGAAAGCAAACAGTTTGTATTAAAAACTACCTAAGGTGTTACAGCAGCACAACCAACCTAATTCAGCATCTGAAAAAGAGGCATCCAGGTGAGTGGGGGAAATTACAGTCCTGTTCGTCCCGTAAAGAGTTTAACTATAAACAAACTAACTCCTGTTAAAAAGCAGCTTACTGTGGTAAAAACGTGTTAATGTTATAAGAAAAAAACTGAGCACAATGGCAAATGATTGCTCAGGCGGTCACTCTGCATGTCACTTAAGAAGTGGTGCCCATATAGTGCAAAAGCCTGTTTTTATCCACTTACTGAACTATAGAGTCTATAGACCATAAATGATGGACTTTATTATTTACTTACATAAAATGTACAATGCTACATTGCTCTTCACAAAACTGCTGTATTTTATTTAAGACAGAAAATTTAAGTTTGCACTTCATTGATTTCAATGTTGGAGTTTACAGTATGTTTTAACTGCAATTTACTTAGTATTTTATTCAAGACATACGTTTTGCTCCACAGGGGAAGCTCTTTTTTTAGTGAAAATGATTCTATACGAAGTACAATTTGACTTTGTAAAAAATGTTTAAAAATCCTTAATCAAATTTTTGGCGAAAAAAATCTGAGATTTGATTTTCAGGGTATATCACCCAGGCCTATAAAATTATAATATAGCAGTATGTACAGTACATACAGTAGATAAGGTTGTATTTTTGCTTCATCCTTCACTTTAAGCGTGAGTGTAGAATGTATGAAGAATGCACTATCGACCTGATAAGACCTGATAAGTCTGAAAGAGAAAGAGATGATATATTATTATCTGCTCACAGATGCTACCTGGTGGTTGTTTGAGCACACTGTGGCTAGTCATGGAAAGTCCTACTCAATGTTTCAGCCACATGCAGGATTCTCACAGGAATTAGGCAAAATCCCAACCTTACCTACCCGTACTACATATTATTATTTATTGTATGTTATTGTAACTAACTGTTAAGAATATAATTACTTTACCCTCTGGAAAGTCCAAATAAGTCACCTAGGGATGCAACGGTAAACGGTATAATGATAAACCGCGATAAAATTCCCGACAGTTAGTAATACCGTCTATATTTGTAATAACAGAAAAAACTTCACTTATTAATGCATTTTAGGCAACACTGCTTACCTCCTGGAAACAAAGTCACTTTGCTGCGGAGATTTCCCCTCGGAGTAAACAGAGCCAAGCGCTTGGTTTAACTTTATGTTCACTCGCTTCATTTCCATGGAGTCTCGGCGTGCGTTTAAGAGCGCACTGCTGTTTTTAGATGGCAACAGGTGTGGACAATATTGGAGACAGGCGCATCTGTCCCACGCTAAAAGTATACAGCGAAGAAGAAAACGATCTGATGTTGCTTTTATTTTCTCAATACAGCGTCCATCAGCTGCTGTAACTGAGAGTTAATGACGTGCGGAAACATGCAGCAGGCGATGTGTCGTGAACATTGCCACAACTTGTTTATAAAGTATGTAGTTTGTTTACTGGGATGCTCACTCGTCCTTTATTTAACTGCAAACTTAATCAGTCTTCAAATAACATCAATACTAGCTATAATGTTTTGTCATCTCATCGAACTGAAACCAGGCTGTAAAGATTGTGTATTCCATGTGAGCGGTATCACCCCTGTTTATTTTTGTTGGCCAAACTGTTGCACTGAACCACTAGGAGGTGTTGTTAGAGAAGATCAAAGCTTGTTTATTGTACTTCATCTTCATTAGCCAAACTGCTTTGAGCTTTATATTAAAATCAAAAAGTAAACACCATATTTGTTTTTTTACATTACTTATGTTTTTTTCATGTCACATCGGTATTACTTTAAAACCATTCATGTGACACAGCATTTTGTTAATGTTTTATGGTGTATAGTTAATTCCTATACTACATATTTCTGCTCAAACTCTTAATGGATCTGTCCCGATACAGCATCTACATGTACGTATAAATGTACACTACCGTTCAAAAGTTTGGGGTCACCCAAACAATTTTGTGGAATAGCCTTCATTTCTAAGAACAAGAATAGACTGTCGAGTTTCAGATGAAAGTTCTCTTTTTCTGGCCATTTTGAGCGTTTAATTGACCCCACAAATGTGATGCTCCAGAAACTCAATCTGCTCAAAGGAAGGTCAGTTTTTTAGCTTCTGTAACGAGCTAAACTGTTTTCAGATGTGTAAACATGATTGCACAAGGGTTTTCTAATCATCAATTAGCCTTCTGAGCCAATGAGCAAACACATTGTACCATTAGAACACTGGAGTGATAGTTGCTGGAAATGGGCCTCTATACACCTATGTAGATATTGCACCAAAAACCAGACATTTGCAGTTTGAATAGTCATTTACCACATTAGCAATGTATAGAGTGTATTTCTTTAAAGTTAAGACTAGTTTAAAGTTATCTTCATTGAAAAGTACAGTGCTTTTCCTTCAAAAATAAGGACATTTCAATGTGACCCCAAACTTTTGAACGGTAGTGTACATAACTTAAAAAAATACTTCCCTCATCAAAATGTAAAATAGAGATTAAGACATCATGTATTGAGAACAAGCTGACCCGTTCATATTATTAATGAACAAAAAAAATAAATTGTCTTTAGATATATGGATAATGTTTATCTATAGCCTTTGTATTAGATATTACAGATTACATGATGGTATTACAATCACACTTCACCCCAACACTGCTTTACCTAACAATCAGTCATCATGATTTCAATATTGCTAAAAAATAATCTTAATTATTATTTTGGCCATAATTGGCAGCCCTATGTATAAGACTAGATCTCATACATAAACACTATTTTTATCTATATGGACAAAAAGTGCAGTTGTGTCTCATGGCCATCAGGTGCCATCTTTCAAAATTCTTACATTGTTTTTTAATTTTTTAATCTCTTATGTTCATAAAGTGCTATCTTGCACAACTTTCACATTTATTTTAGTTATTTATGGGTTGTTGTTTTTTTTATGCCATATTACTTTGTTTATAATGCTTTTGTTGCTCTTATATGCACATTCAATTTCTACTTGAGGTCCATGAAACAGTGTTTATATCTACAATAATGTTTCTCCTACTAAGGAAATCATTTTGAATGTGTTGTGTTTTTCTTAAATAAAACTTGGTTAAAATATTTCAGTACAAATACTTTGAATATTTTGAGCAAATTTAAAAATACTGCGATAATAATGATGACCGTGATCATTTTGGTCACAATAACCGTGATAAGAAATGTTCATACCGTGACATCCCTAAAGTCACCAATAGATTGGAGCAAAGTCGAATACTATTGAGTTTGTGGAAAGCATGTCTTGATTATGTGCATACTTCATCAATAAAGTTGGGGGGTATACAAATATAGCAATGTCTTCCCCAACTTGTTTCAAAAAAGATCAAAACACTTTCAATTTTATGGCTTGCTAACAACTATTCACTGTGCTTTATTTTTTATTGTTATATTTCATATGACTTTTTTTTCCATACATCATATGCATAATTGATGCAAAGTGTGTTAAAGACAGGGCTCAACGTTAATGTCTCTATTTTACAGGAGCGGCTTATCATTCATCACAAATACGTCAAAATAAATTGTCCTCCACAGACTAGGTTTGTACGATATACCGGTACTAATAAAGTACCGCGGTACTAATTAATTAAAAAAGCTACTTAACTGCTTCTGAAAAATACCTGTACTTTTTTTTTTTTTTTTAGACATGATGGCACATGTTTGTGATGTTGTGACATTGCTGGTAAACGCACACACGGAAGCACTTACAAGCAGACACAGTGTAAAGACAGAAGAAGAAAAAGAAGGGATTTATCTTAAATTCAAAACTAACCATAAAGTTGGAGCTATAAACATTGAAGCACTGCTCTGCATGCGCTGCTTTAAAACATAGCTCCCTAGCGGTTAACGTCCATCCACAGTCCGCAGTGTTTTAGCGACTTCTAAATCACTAATCCTCGTCCCCCTGGCAACAAATAAACCAAGTTTCTTACAAGTATCATCCCTGCAGGAAGAGGAATAGCTAAACATGCTTTACTACACACTGTAGGGCAGTCCTTCTCAAATAGTGGGGCGGGCCCCCCTGGGGGGGGGCGTGGTGTGACCTCAGGAAACATGCTTTTCATTTGTAGTACCAGAATTTGATGAAGCATACAGTATGTAGCACTTGGCTTCACTGTAACCACGGTGGCAGACGAGGAAAGACAAGTGTGTTGTTTCCTTTAATGTTAATAAACTTACAATGTTATGCAGAGGTATAGTTAGAACAATTGTATTGACAAATTATACTATTTGTAGTCACGGTGGAGAATGGGGGGGCGCAAAACATTTTGTTCTTCCTAGGGGGGCGTAACCGAAAATATTTGAGAAGCACTGCCAAAGGAAGGTACAATAGCTAACCGCAAACAGCAAGTGAGCGCTCCTGAATGTAAACAAATGGTTGGATCTATACACATATCGATTGTTACGCTATAACAAGTACAGGAGCCGTATACTGTATAGTCAATACTACAATGATTACATCAATATTTTTTACTATCACAAAATCTTATGTCATTGTTTTACTGTGCATAAACTCAGGAAATACATCCCTGTACACAGAAGGACTTTAAGTATGACCAATGTATGACCCTGTAACGACTTGGTATTGGGTCAATACCCAAATTGTAGAGTCACCCAAAACGTATGTAAAGTATCCCAACAAAAGAAGAATACGTGCTTATTACATTTTAACAGAAGTGTAGATAGAACATGGGGCGGTGTGGCGAAGTTGGTAGAGTGGCCGGGCCAGCAATCGGAGGGTTGCTGGTAAGGCTGAAACGACGCGTCGACGTAGTCGACGTCATCGGTTACGTAAATACGTCGACGCCGTTTTTGTGCGTCGACGCGTCGCACAGTTACGTCACACTACCGTCATGGCGGAGCGCAAAGCAGACTGTGCGAGCGAGGGGAAAAACGCACGCCAAAAGTCGTCAAAAGTGTGGGAGTATTTCAATACACAGCCTAATAATGTTGTTGTATGCACACTGTGTCGAGCGGAAATGGCCTATCATAGCAGCACAACGGCTATGAACGAACATTTGAAAAGAAAACCATCAACCATCAACTAGTCAATCGTCCGCGTGAGCATACGTTGTCATCATTACACAAAAACATGAATGTGTCATTTGTATCTGCTAGGGGTGTAACGGTATGTGTTTTGTATTGAACCGTTTCGGTACGGGGCTTTCGGTTCGGTACGGGGGTGTACCGAACGAGTTTCTAAGCTAAAGCTAACTTTAGCTGCTAAAGTCTTAACAAGTTGCTTTGCTCCTCTGCCTCTGTCTCAGCACGCAGCATTGTCCCACCCATACAACCATCTGATTGGTACACACGCAGCATTGTCCCACCCACACAACCATCTGATTGGTACACACGAAGCATTATCAGCCAATCAGCAGTGCGTATTCATAGCGCATGTAGTCAGCGCTTCAGCGTGGAGCAGACAGGTGTTCAGCAGGTGAGCATCAGGCAGCGGACTCTCCCCAAATGATAATAAACACCTCCCAGTCAACTACTAGTAACATCACTATGAGCCCGTTGACCTTCTAGAAACTTAAACTGCAGCTCAGCTCGCTCGCAGTCCTGGTTTGAGGTGAAGGCTAATTACCTCTCAGTTCCAGCCACATCGACCCCTTCTGAGCGCCTATTTTCAGCTGCTGGGAATATTGTAAACAAGAAAAGAAGCAAAGCAAGTAGACATGCTAACCTTTCTTCATTACAACTGTTAGTCACTCACTGGAATGAGTAGAATTGGTTATTGTGTACTGTGCTGGACTGGATGTTTATTTTACACATTTTAAAAGCAATACTTAATGTTTACAGTGCTCCAGAATATTTAGATTGGCACTTTTTTGTATTGGATGTTTATCTTTATTTTTGCACATTTTAGCAAATAAGCAATACTTTCACTTTTGTTGAAATGTTTACACTGTTGTTACAGAATATTTCGTTTTGCACTTTTTTGTATTGGATGTTTATCTTTATTTTTGCACATTTTAAAGCAAAATGAGCAATACTTTTACTTTTGAAATGCTTATACTATTGCAGAATATTAAGATTTGCACTGGATGTTGACTTTTATATTTGCACATTAAAAAGCAAATAAGCTACTTTTAATTGTGTTAAATGTTAAAAGTTTTAAATGTTTACATTGTTACAGAATATTTTGTCATGTTGTTGTCAATGTTGACTGAGTGGCCATACTTTTTTTTTTTGTAAATAAAAGCCATGCCTTTTGAAAAAACTGGCCTACTTTTATTTTTTCATCTTCATTTTAAATAAAATAAAATAAAAAATAATCGGTAAAAGGAAAAATAATCTATAGATGAATCGAAAAAATAATCTATAGATCAGGGGTCACCAACGCGGTGTCAGGTCGCCCGCAAGGACCAGATGAGTCGCCCGCGGGCCTGTTCTAAAAAAAAATAAAAAAATAAAAAATTTCATTTTTTTTTATTTTTTTTTTTAAATTAAATCTACATAGAAAAAACAAAAGATACACTTTCAATCAGTGCATCAACCCAAACAACCTCCCCCATGCACACTCATCCACACCCACTCACACAAAAGGGGTTATTTCTTTCTGCTACCAATATTCTGGTTCCCACAACATAGACAACACATCTGCAAGGGACACAGTCCCTGAAGCACTAGGCTGCTGGTCCACTAACATTTTCATTAATTACTATTTTTTATGTAATTATTTTTATATTGTTTTACTTTCTTTTTTATCCAAGAAAATGTTTTTTATTTATTTATCTTATTTTATTTTATTTTTTAAAAAAGGGCCTTATCTTCAACAGACCAGGTTGTCAATGAAATTAGATTTGTTTAAAGGGTTTTTTAAACCAGGCCCAGTCCAGATAATGTCCAAGTCGGACTCAGCAACACACACCTTCATTCATGTACACAGAAAAAAATTAGGGAACACAACAGATTGCATATAATTTATAAACAAAATTACATTTTCAAAATAAGCATTTATGTACAGTCCAGATTATGTCCAGGTCACTCAAATTAGGGAACACAACAACAGATATCATATAATCTATAAACATAATTATACTTTTAAAATAAGCCTTTGAGGACTTCTCATCTTTTTTTTTATGTTTTTTGGCATCATTATCGTTTTCAACCATGTAACTTTCTAAAGTTAGAAAATACTGAATAAATGTTTTAAAGAAAGTAATACTAAGTGAATATCTGTTTTTGGCCTTAAAATAAACATTTTACCGAGTACTATAATTAAATTGACTAAATCATGATTGTCAATGAACTATCCTAAAATAACAGAAACCACATTAAGCTTCATAAACAAACCAATCCTTAAACACATTTTTTCAACTTCCACCCAAAACAAAGACACAATATGACAATACCAAAACAAATGCAGGGTGGATTCAGGCTCCTGACAACAAAATCGGCAATCATCTGACTCTGTCATATTCCATAATTTTAACATTTTCCCTGTGGGTAAGAAGTTATAAATAATTTTAATTTGAAAATAATGATTTTGCACATCGATAGTGGTTTTATAGATTAGTTTGAATATGGCATCCCATGGCAACGGTCAGTCAAAAAAGTCCTCCCATTTTCCATTTGTGTTGTATGAGGCAGCCTTCAAAGATTTCTTTATTAAATAAAAATTATATATTTTTCTATTTATTTTAGTTCCCTTTTGCCAACTAGAATTTCTTATTAGAGGTTTACAAACTAATAATTTAGTAGTTCCATAATTAATTATTTGTTTCCATCTTTTCCCAATTACTCCAGTTAGTTGATAAAATGAAAAGCTTGAGCGAGCATCACCATACATAGCTCTAAATTCATCATACTTCATAATTTTACCATTCTCATTGATAATATCATTGACAAAAATGATTCCTCTTTCAAACATATTTTTCCAAAAGAAAGGATTTCCATCTATTACAATATTAGAGTTCATCCATATTAACTGCTGCAAAATATTGTCTCTTTTTTCTGGCACATAAAATTGAAAACACCACTATGAGTGGATTGTTTCCTTTATGAACCCCGCCATGTTTCCCAGCAGACTCTCTGGGAGGGGATCACTTGTAAAAAGGGATACAATTTCTTTTGATACAGTACATGTTTTTTGTCCAACAGGACATTTGTGTACCACTCAATGTTTAAATACATCTTTGGAACAATTGATGCTTTTAAAGACAGACACTTAGCTTCAAGGTTGAGAAGTTCCGGCCCCCATATTCATACTCTTTGTACAAAACCTTTCTTTTAATCTTTTCTGGTTTGCCGTTCCAGACAAAATCGAAGACCCTCCGCTCATAAATCTTAAAAAAGTTTTGTGATGGAGCTGGTAATGACAAAAACAAATAAATAAATTGAGGAATAATTAACGAGTTGGCAATAGACATTTTACCATACAAGGTTAGGGATTTCCCTTTCCATAATTGCATAATTTTGTCTAGCTTTCTTAGTCGATTATCATAATTTACTGAGCCTAGATCTTCCAGATTTTCTGGGACAACAACACCAAGTATGTTAACTGGTCCATCTGTCCACAAAACAGGCACTTTGCATTCCATTCGAAAGGACGTTCCCTTTAGATTTCCGATCCTTAACATTTTACATTTATCATAATTAAGCTTAAGGCCAGATTGCTGTGAAAATATGTCCAAAAGATTAAGAAGGTTCCGCAAACAATGAGGAAAAACCTTATCTTTGTGAATCAGCCTTTTCTGACATGAACTTCATCAAGAACAAACACAGAACACGCCTCACTGATGCACATCTGCAAGACTCACTCAGAGTTGCAATGTCAAGTTACACACCAGAGTACAACTCACTAGTTAACAGCATGCAATGCCAGGCTTCCCACTAACTGACAAAGAAACAGATAACAGATTTGGTGTCCAGTTCAAAGTGTGACATGATTTAAAAATTTGAGAGTTTACTTTTGTATTTTACATGAGTTATTATTTGTACAAACATGGTGCAAAGTAATTCATGATTTGTTAAAAAAATATTAGTGGCTAGCTAGTTAAAATGGGATATTGTGATTTCACAAGACTGTCTTAGAAGTGATCATTTGAAAATGTTCAATTTGAAAAATGTGCACTTAGAGAAAATATAAAAATAAAGTGTTGCATATTGATATTTATCTGTTTCTATATATATTTATTGTGAAAAATCATTAAGATGATCAGTGTTTCCACAAAGATAAATATTAATTATTAATAATAACAGAGTTAAAGGTAAATTGAGCAAATTGGCTACTTCTGGCAATGTATTTAAGTGTGTATCTAACTGGTAGCCCTTCGCAGTAATCAGTACCCAAGAAGTAGCCCTTGGTTTCAAAAAGGTTGGTGACCCCTGCTATAGATTAACCGATTAATCGAAAAAATAATCTATAGATTAATCGATAGAAAAATAATCGTTAGCTGCAGCCTTGGTTGCTGGTTACTGGGGTTCAATCCCCACCTTCTACCATCTTAGTCACGTCTGTTGTGTCCTTGGGCAAGACACTTCACCCTTGCTCCTGATGGCTGCTGGTTAGCGCCTTGCATGGCAGCTCCCGCCATCAGTGTGTGAATGTGTGTGTGAATGGGTGAATGTGGAAATACTGTCAAAGCGCTTTGAGTACCTTGAAGGTAGAAAAGCGCTATACAAGTATAACCCATTTATCATTTATTTATTATAAAACAGAAAATAACCAAATATTAACAGTAAATGAACAAGTAGATTAATAATACATGTATTTTCTACTGCTTCTCCTTCATAATGTTGACAAAATAATACAATGGGAAATGACACAATATGTTACTGCATACATCAGTAGCTGTCAAGTTCTTCAGGTTTTTTTCACAGCTGTGCCCAAACTTGAAAGGGCCAGTTGGACTCAAGAAGGACTCAAAGGGACAACTCGATTCTTTTTCCTTGTGATTTATTAGTAGAATAGTTGAATAGTTGGGGTTGAATAGTAGATAGGGGAATAGTGGATAGTGGATAGGCAAATAGCGGATAGGTTGATAACCTTAATCAAACAGAAAAAAAAAAAAAACACAGTGTTTCATAAACATGCAACATAATAC
Source organism: Entelurus aequoreus (assembly GCF_033978785.1). Classification (NCBI taxonomy): domain Eukaryota; kingdom Metazoa; phylum Chordata; class Actinopteri; order Syngnathiformes; family Syngnathidae; genus Entelurus; species Entelurus aequoreus. The sequence goes on from NC_084739.1 coordinate 41,229,998, forward strand.
ATGCTTTGCTTTTCTTTTAAATCAATCCAACCAAAATTAGTTTCCACTGATAGGGCCTAAGTTTAAGAATAAACTTAAACATTTCCAACAATATGAATGAGATTAAATTTAAACAATCCATCCTAATTATAAGAACAAACTTAAACATCACTGATACTTTATAATTTGACTTTCAGTCAACTTAAACAATTTTGTAAACATCAGTGAAACTATCTTTTTTAAACATTTCCCCCCAGTGAAATTAACTTCTTTAAACATTCTCCTTAGTACAAAACAAGCACTTCTTTCCCTTGGTTTCCTCACCAGTTGCGTCTTCCGAGTCCACACATGAGCTGTCTTCCTTCCTCTTAGCAGCATGTCAAAGGGGTGACTGACTGAAGAGCAAACATTTTGACCATGTGCTCTGAGCAGGTGGAGATGTTCAGCCCTTAGCTCTCACTGTTGCCCCTTCAGGCCTGGAGTGTGCTCTACAACTAAGTGGTGTTTGTGCTGCTCTGTACTTTGACTTGACACCTCCCACTTGACCTCCTGGTTTTTTAAACCCAAGGAGGTCACATCATCGTCTGTTCAGGCAAGTTTACCTTCAGTTTGCATGATGTAGTTCTTGTTCTTCAACTGGTATTAAAACAATGATCCGTCTGACGTCCCTGTGAAGAATGGTGGCCGGGATTTTACTTGAGTGCTGCTTTCGCTTCTTTTCAGCAGGTTTTGCAGAGGAGACTGGGTAGTTGGGAAAAGTCCTGATATTTTAGCTTACTTGAGGCTGAGCGTTTCATCAGAGTTTGCCACTCTCTGACTGCTCTCCATACCCAGTCAATGACTCGGATCAGCTTGGTCAGGCTGCTGAATTTCTTTATGTCCAGGATTTGTACAGCAGAACCGGCATGTGGTCTTCGGACTTGGATCTTGGACTCTTGTTCACAAGAACTGTGGTCATTTTTGACTTGAGTAGGTTTTGGAGTTTTTGCTGTAATAGATGGGACATCACTGTGGTTTCTTTTTGCCTGTGCTCTGGTTACCACTGCTGTGAAAGACTTCCTTTGAAGCTTGTCAATGCTCGCTTTGGCATTCGCAGCAACCTCTTTGGCTGACTTTGTCGGCCACTCATCCACAGGGTGTTTTAGAAACTCTGGTCCCTCCTGCCACACAGAATCCTTTTTAAGGTCCTCTGGTGATGCTCCTCTTGTTATGAGATCAGCGATATTCAGGTCTCCTGGAATCCATCTCCAATCTTCAATAGACGTGGACTTCTGGAACTCTCCAACTCTGTTTGCGAAGAAGGTCTGATATCCATAGCTCTCTCTTTGGATTAGTCCCAGAACAGTTTGACTGTCCAGCAGATGGAGCCAACATTCAATTTCCATCCGACTGTGTTTTTCAATATACCTTCTGAGCCGTGTAGCAAAGACAGCACCACAGATTTTAGCTTTCACTGCCTCTCCTTTCTGGTCGATGGGTGTGAGCTTTGCTTTGGACTCTGTCAGTCTGACTTGGATGCCTCCTTCCGCCTCCCATCTGAGGTACACCACAGCTCCATAGCTTCTGTCACTTCCATCAGAGAAGGTTATTCCCCAGGGTTTTCCAATCCGATTGGCTGGTGTGAGGCTTCTGTGGAAGGTGATTTGGCTGAGGCGCGTGTATTCCTCAAACAGTGAGATGGCTTCTTCTCTCAACTTTCCAGACAAAGGTTTGTCCCAGGTGTCTCTGGTCAGAGCTTTGCTTCCAGCTGCTTCTTGAAAAGCTTTCCTGACAAGAATGGCACCTTTCTGCTTAGCAGGTGTGACAAGACCTATTGGGTCGTACAGGCTAGCTACCTGGCTAAGCAGTTGTCTTCTTGTCAGTGGATCTGGAGTTTTTTCTCTCACCTCTCCCACCAGGAGATTTTGGCCCATTCTCATCTTCTTCTTTCTTCTTGAGAAATTGATGGAGGTCATGAGGTAGAGTCTGTCTTTTCCAACGAAGTATCCAACACCAAGGGCTTTGTTTTCCTCTTCACTCATCTGATTTGGGAGAATGAGGATCCTGTCCGATGAGGATTTCGGCTCTCTTGGTACAGACTCCCGCCTCCCACTTTGGCCTGATCGGACCCAGGGCTTGAGAAAGAACCCGCCTGACTTTAGGATTTCCTCCACTCTTCTTGTGTTTTCCTCCAGCTGTTCCAGATCATTATGGGATGTCAACAGATCATCAACATACGCGTCCTCTTCCACGATCCTACATTCCTCTTTCAGGTGAGCGAACTTGGGCAGCTTGACTGTCTCTCTCATGGCGAGTTGTGCGATGCACCCTGCTGGTCGATCACCGATGTTGACTCTGGTGATGGCATATTCCTCAATTTCTCCATCCTCAGTGTCTCTCCAGAGGAATCTGTGGAGGTGCATCTCCAGGTCTTCTAGCCACACAGAATTGTACATTTTTTTAATGTCACCAAGAGCAGCATGGACTCCTCTTCTGAACCTGCGTAGAACTGCTCAGATGGGATTGAGGACATCAGGCCCTTTCAGCAGGAGATCATTCATGCTGCGTCCTTGGAACCTCTGGCTGCTGTTCCATACCAATCGCACAGGTGTTGTAACTGAATGCGGGTTTGGCGCCACCAAGTGGCTGACGTACCACACTGGTCCTTGCAAGCCAGCAATGGTCTCTTTGGTGAGTTTCTTTGCAGCTTTCCTTGCCACCATCTCATGGACTTGAGCTGTGTATGCCACTCGCCACTCTGGTTCTTTCTTGAGCTGCTTCTCAGTTCGCAGGAAAGTGGCCTGAACTGCACTCCTGTTGTTGGGCAGCGAGGTTGGATCTTCAATCCAGGGATATTTCGTGTCCCAGTGTGGTTCGTCACTATGTGCATCTGCTTTGACATAGGTGAGGCCTTTCCTTATGATTTCCAGCTCTTTTTCCTCTTTTATAGTCATTTCTTTTCCTCCTGGTTGACAGTTGCCGCACCGGCATCCCCCACACTTGGGTTCGCAGGTGGCTCCAATGCTGTCCCATTTCCACCAGTTTAAGAACTCTCTGCCAGCTGTCGTCATCTTGGTTTCAGCAATCTCCTGATATTTCACTGTTGTAGTTCTCATAGACCGGGCAAAGTGTGTTTTGGATCTATGCATAGCCACATCCACTTCTTCAAAGAGGTTTGGATGTGCTCCTCCAACAGTCATTCCTAATGGGCTTTCCCAAAGGACTAAGTCCCCAATTACCTTTACTCTTTGTGGAGCGAGTCTTCCTTCACGGTGGCTGATAAGAAGCTCAATATGCTTTGGTCTTTTCAGATCCTTGAGGTTGATGTCTGGGAAGAACTTCCTGATTTGGTGAGGTTTGATTTCCTTGTGCACTTTGGCTATTTCATCCAAGCCATAGCATACAAGCTCGTGAGCTCTCTCTGTGCCTGTGGGCGTCCTCACTCTCACCTTGAGAAAAGATCTTCTGGTCTTTATCGTCATGGTCATTCCTCCAACTCCTTGGACAACAAGGGTGACCTTTTCATTTCGCAGGTCGAGTCTTCTGGCAGCTCTGTGAGTGATGTAGTTGGTGTCCGATGCCAGGTCAATGAGAGTTCCAATTTTCTGTCCTGCATTGCTAGTTACTTCCAACAGCATCAGAATTACTGGTAACTCGCGTGTATTTGCATCCATCACTCCAGGTTGGATCTTTCCAGCGCAGTAAGTCTTCACACCCACATTGGTGAAGGCCTTCCTGAAATTTTCAGCCATCTCAGGGGTGAGCTCAGAAATCAGCTTTTCTTGCTCCTCGGTGAGCGCTTGTCGTCTGACGTTGGGTCTTCCTCCTTTCCCAGGTTCTCTTCTTTTGGAGTCTTCCTTTAGGCAAAGAAAGAAGTGGTGGCCTGAAGAATTCCTGCAGTCCCTGTTCCTACACAGGTAAGTATCCGTACACTCATCATCCTCTTCATGACAATTTAGGCACCTTTTGCATGCTCCTAGCTTTTCCACAGCTTTCACTTTGTCGCCAGGCTTCAGTTCTTTGAACCGCTTGCAAAAGAAGAGCTTCTGCTGGTCCTTTTCATCTCCACAGACAACGCATCCGCTTCCCTGTGAATCTGGTAGAGGCAAACGTCTTTTCCATGTAAGTAGGTTTCTTCTCAGACCTTTCACTTACACCAAGCTGCTCTAGCCTCTCCAGGATTTCTTCTTGGGTCTTCAGGAATTTGAGGAGGCTGCCGAAGTGATTGTCTGCCGTCACTTTGCTTCCTGGGTTGACCATTAATGTAAGCCAGTCCCTCTTTAAGTTGTCCGGCAGCTTACTCTCTATTGACCTGATCACCAGGGGGTTGTTGATGGCTCCGATGTTTCCCAGCACTGTCAGGTCATCCAGGGCCTTTTCCACCTTTTGGATTAAGTCAATCACTTTCTTTGGCTGGTTTGACTTTAAAACAGGAATCTTCTCCAGTTATTCAACTATTTCTAAGGCAATTGTGGTTTTGTTGCCATACCTGTTTTCAAGCACTCTAAACATGTCTTCCATATCATTGTATGTTGACAGGCGTAGTTCTCTACTTATCCGCTCATCAACACTGTCCAGGACCTGAAACTTCTTTACTTCAATGGAGCCGGTCGGCTCTCCCTGTCTTTGCAGTTTCTCCCAGTCACTACGCCATCGATGGAAGTTCCTTTTGAATCCATAGAATCTGGGTAGACTGGTGGGTTTGATTCTCAGCACCGGCTGTGGAGTTTGTTGGAGCTGGGTTTCTCTTCCTCTTCTTCCTTCCTCTGCACTTCTTTGTGCCGTTAGGTATTCGGCCCTTCTGGCCTCGAGGACATTGCTGAGTGCCCTCAGGTCCTTAACTCTGCCTTCCAGCCTTGACCTTTGGTCATCTGGAATCCACCTTTCCCACTCAGTCATTCTTGTGATTGCATCTTTGACCAATGATTTTACTCCAATCCACTGCAGCTCATATCCGTCTCTGTTGATTGCAGTCACAGGCATTCCCCGGACATCTTCACTGGCGGTCCCTGCTTCATTTATTGCAGAGTTGACTTCGTCCTCACCATATCTGGATCAAAGGTTGTGCTGCACTTTTTTCCCGACTTTATCCAGTCTTGCTTCACACTCCTCTCTGGTTTTTTCTATGTCTTTTTGCTGCTGCATATGTAGTTCCACTTCATCACCTTCCTCAGACTTGGCCTCCATGTCCACCGGTAGGCCGGTCTCGTAGTCATCGTTTGCTTCACCGACATCCCTCGCCAGACTGGAAAGTTTGCAGTACTCCTCTTGTAGTTCCTGCTTTATCATGGTATCTGCAGCCCTGCTCAGGTAGTTGGCTTGCTTGGTGAAGACACTTTTGGCTACGGTCCTCTCTTGCTTCAGTTGCTTGACTGTTTTCCCAAGAACTTCGCTTGCCATGGTGCAGTTTTAAGTCAAACCTCCCTTCGCGACAGCAGCTTCTTTGACTTCAGGCCCTTAATCCTCGTCTTCACTGCCACACTGGTGGTTATCAACTGTCAAGTTCTTCAGGTTTTTTTCACAGCTGTGCCCAAACTTGAAAGGGCCAGTTGGACTCAAGAAGGACTGAAAGGGACAACTCGATCCTTTTTCCTTGTGATTTATTAGTAGAATAGTAGAATAGTTGAATAGTTGAGGTTGAATAGTAGATAGGGGAATAGTGAATAGTGGATAGGCAAATAGCGGATAGGTTGATAACCTTAATCAAACAGAAAAAAAACAAACACATTAGTGTTTCATAAACATGCAACATAATACATGCTTTGCTTTTCTTTTAAATCAATCCAACCAAAATTAGTTTCCACTGATAGGGCCTAAGTTTAAGAATAAACTTAAACATTTCCAACAATATGAATGAGATTAAATTTAAACAATCCATCCTAATTATGAGAACAAACTTAAACATCACTGATACTTTTTAAATTTACTTTCAGTCAACTTAAACAATTTTGTAAACATCAGTGAAACTATCTTTTTTAAACATTTCCGCCCAGTGAAATTAACTTCTTTAAACATTCTCCTTAGTACAAAACAAGCACTTCTTTCCCTTGGTTTCCTCACCAGTTGCGTCTTCCGAGTCCACACATGAGCTCTTCCTTCCTCTTAGCAGCATGTCAAAGGGGTGACTGACTGAAGAGCAAACATTTTGACCATGTGCTCTGAGCAGGTGGAGATGTTCAGCCCTCAGCTCTCACTGTTGCCCCTTCAGGCCTGGAGTGTGCTCTACAACTAAGTGGTGTTTGTGCTGCTCTGTACTTTGACTTGACAGTAGCCCATTGCTTAGTTCACAGTGCAAAGTCGAATATCCTATTCAGATTTTTTGGGGGGTCAAATACAATCTTTTTATGTTGTCATTTACTTTACAAAACAAATATGATGTCTAATGTGAATGCAAGCTGATCTGCATGCAGACATGACGGCATGACGTCACACACTGCAGTGTACTTAAATTTGTTTTAAATATTAAATGAACATAAAATATGACTTATTTTATCTTTGTGGAAAATATTGGACACAATGCGTTGTCAAGCCACTGTGGCACTATTGTTCATTGTTTAAATGGTTTTATTTTATTGTTTATAAATGGCTGTAACGATAATGTAAATGAGGGATTTTTAATCACTATTATGTTGGAATTCTTATTAATATTGATACTGTTGTTTATAGTTTATTTTTGTTTGACTACTTTTGGATTGTTTTTTGTCATGTTCGTGGGTCCTTTCAATTACTCTGTTGATTGCTATTCTGAATATTGCTGGGCCGGGTTTGGTTTTGGAATTGTATTATTGTGTTGGACTGAGTAATAAAAAAAAATAAAACTATTTATTTTATTATTTTTTTAAACACTGCAGTGCTTACGGTAGTAAACAGGCCTTTATTTGTAGTCGGTCTCAGTATCGGCACATTTGTGGCAATTTCAAGGATTTTGGGCAATCATTTTCTGAACTATGAATTATTGCACATAGAAGAAGAGAAGGAAGAGGGAAAGCATTATGGCTCTGGTAGTTTGCGGGACATTTTACTTCCATATTGTGTCGATCCGCATGTGGGCGAGCAGTCGGAGACATGAGTGGTGGAAAATTGATGCGAGTTCCAAATTCATAAGTATTTTCACATGTTTTCTGCCCATTTTTATTTTGTAACCGTCCACTTTGGCAAAGAATTATGATGATTATCGCTTTTTGATGACATTCTTCTTGGATGAATGCGACCGGAGAGCGGGAGCGTTCACACTGCAGTCGCATCGCATACATATCCAATTTGTATCCACATACGAAAGTGTCAGATATGGAAAATTTGGAATTGCACTGTTCACTTTGACATGAACAAATTCGAGACAGGTCGCGTATGGGCAGAAAAAAAATTTGAATTGACCTTCAGTGGGAACGAGGCCTTTGTAACCCGTTTCCTTACTTATTACAAAAAAAGAAGATGTCTAGTATGTTCATTATTGGCAAAGTTGTTATATGATTTGTTGAGTGTAATAAAAGACCTATGTTTATTGTATCGTAATGACATTTTTTGTGGTCCCTTTTATTTGGAAAAGTATCGAAATATATGTTGGTACCGGTACCAACATTTTGGAATCGGGACAACCCTACCACAGACCTATTTTAAGGACACAGACATATTGATAAAAGTAACCAAAGTTGTGCATTTGTTAATTAGATTTATCTGTAATTTCGTGATGTTTGATGACATTAAAGCAGGGGTGTCAAACTAATTTTAGATCGGGGTCCACATGGAGAAACATCTACTCCCAAGTAGGCCGGGCTGGTAAAATTACGGCACGATAACTTAAAAATAAAGACAACTTCAAAATTGTTTTCTTTGTTTGAAAATAAAACAAGCACATTGTGAAAATGGACAAATCATTATGTTGTTGGGTTGTTTTTTTTACACTTACATGTTGAGGTTAATAGTATTCTATCTTTATTTGTTGTTATTTATACTTTCCGATTAAATTATGTGATAATATTTATTAGTCAACTCATTGGTGTTAATTTTTAATCTATCAAGATAAAAAAAAAAATCAAATTCAAATTACAGGATGTTATTTATGTAGTTTGCTCATTTTCCTCGACTGGTGCATTGACATGTGGTTTATTTGTTTTTACATAAATAGCATAATCTACAAAGATACAAAGAATAGCTATTGCAACATCTAGCGGAGACATTTAAAACAGCAGTTTCTTTCATTCAAAAATTTCGGCTCATTTTTATACATAGCAAACTCATAAAAATAGATGGGAAGTCCTCAAACGCTTATTTTGAAAATGTAATTTTGTTTATAGATTATATGGGATGTGTTGTTGTATTCCCTAATTTGAGTGTACATAAATTAAGGTGTGTGTTGCTGAGCCCGACTAGGACATAATCTGTACTGTACATAAATGTTTATTTTGAAAATGTAATTGTGATTATAGATTATATGCGATGTGTTGTTGTATTCCCTAATTTGAGTGTACATAAATTAAGGTGTGTCTTGCTGAGACATAATCTGGACTGAACCTGGTTTTAAGAACCCTTTAAACAATCTAATTTCATTGACAACCTGGTCTGGTGAAGATATTGTCCTTTATTTAAAAAATAATAATATTTTTTTTGAACAAAAAAGAAACTAAAATAAAATAAAAACAGTTACATAGAAACGTGTAATTAATGAAAATTTGTAAAATTAACTGTTAAAGGTGAGTACTATTAGTGAACCAGAAGCACACACCAGTTTGTGTGCTTCACGGACTGTATCCCTTGCAGACTGCATTGATACATTGATTACAGTATGTTGAAGGAACCAGAATATTAATAACAGAAGGAAACAACCCTTTTGTGTGAATAATGTGTGAATGAGTGGAGGGAGGGGGGAGGGAGGGTTTTTGGGTCGGTGCACTAACTGTAAGTGTGTCTTGTGTTTTTTATGTTGATGTAATAATAACAAAATAAAAACATTTCTTGAACAAAAAAGAAACTAAAATAAAATAAAAACAGTTACATAGAAACTTGTAATTAATGAAAATGAGTAAAATTAACTGTTAAAGGTTAGTAGTATTAGTGGACCAGAAGCACACACAATCACGGACTGTATCCCTTGCAGACTGAATTGATATATGTTGTAGAAACCAGAATATTAATAACAAAAGGAGACAACCTTTTTGTGTGAATGAGTGAAAATGAGGGTGGAGGGAGGAGGAAAGGAGGGTTTTTGGGTTGGTGCACTAACTGTAAGTGTATATTGTGTTTTTTATGTTGATGTAATAATAATGAAAAAATAAAAAAAATAAAACATCCCGCGGGCCGGATAAAAAGTTCAAGTTAAAGTACCAATGATTGTCCTACACGCACTAGGTGTGGTGAAATTAACCTCTGCATTTAACCCATCCCCTTGGTCCACCCCCTGGGAGGTGAGGGGAGCAGTGAGCAGCAGCGGCATCCGCGCCCGGGAATCATTTTTGGTGATTTAACCCCCAATTCCAACCCTTGATGCTGAGTGCCAAGCAGGGAGGCAATGGATCCCATTTTTATAGTCTTTGGTATGACTCGGCTCGGGTTTGAACTCACGACCTACCGATCTCAGGGCGGACATTTCTAACCACAAGGCCAAAACCTGTTCATGAGCCTGATCAGGCCCGCGGGCCGTACGTTTGACACCCCTGCGTTAAAGTGTTCTATTCTATTATTTTGCCTAAAAGGACGCTTAAAGTTCAGGGTCACTCAATGTTAGGTAATCATAACTTGGCTTTGATAAGGACGTGATTTTATTCAGGCAATAGTGTGCATGAGTGCCTGTACTTACAGAGAGATGGTTCTGTTGGGCAGAAAGCTTGGATGCAGAGTCTCCAGCAGATCCACATCATCACAAACCACTTTGACTCGGACTTGCTGCTGCCTGCTCAGCTCCTTGGACCTCTCGGCCGAACAGTGACAGCTGTCCAAGATCAGGTCCGGACAGTTTCTGTTGGCACCGCCGGACCCCCACAGCGCGACCAGGGCGCACAGCACAAGCAGGACCCTCATGGTGCGATCTCTCCCACGCTCATCTGTCAAGTGATGTCCGCCCAGCGCGTGTTGCAGGTCGGAACCATTTCACATGGGCTCGCTCTCAAGTCCAGCCTGTGGAACCGCGGTCCAGATTTGACGCCGTCGAAAGCTATTTCTTGTCTAAATGAAGCAAATTGTTGGCGCTACCTATTTTAAATCACAGACGCATATGTGACACGCAATGTATTTCAATATTCGTCCGATGTTCAAGTCCTGAAGGCAGCCCCGAGTGTTAGAAACTTCCAGATAAAAGTTTGGCGCGTGTCGTCACCACACGTGAAACAGCATCATTATATATAAATGACAACATTTGGTTATTTCTGCTACTACCAGCTGACTGTAGTCTTTGACGTGCTGCTTAAAGTGTCCGCAATGTCCCTCCCAGCCAGCCTGCCGAGCTCCAGCGTGGCTTTTTCATGTTTGAAGCCACAAACTGGTGAGATCACGTGACATGAAATATGTCACATGACAAGAAATGTATGTCACGTGACATGACATGTCACATGACTGGCAAACTGTTTACTGCAGTGGTTCTCAACCTTTTTTCAGTGATGTACCCCCTGTGAACATTTTTTTAAATTCAAGTACCCCCTAATCAGAGCAAAGCATCTTTGGTTGAAAAAAAGAGATAAAGAATTAAAATACAGCACTATGTCATCAGTTTCTGATTTATTAAATTGTATAACAGTGCAAAATATTGCTCATTTGTCATGGTCTTTCTTGAACTCTTTGGAAAAAAAGATATAAAAATAACTAAAAACTTGTTGAAGAGTAAACAAGTGATTCAATTATAAATAAAGATTTCTACACATATAGAATTAAAGGCCTACTGAAATGAATTTATTTTATTTAAACGGGGATAGCAGATCCATTCTATGTGTCATACTTGATCATTTCGCGATATTGCCATATTTTTGCTGAAAGGATTTAGTAGAGAACATCGACGATAAAGTTCGCAACTTTTGGTCGCTGATAAAAAACGCCTTGCCTGTACCGGAAGTAGCGTGACGTCGCAGGTTGAAAGGCTCCTCACATTTCCCCATTGTTTACACCAGCAGCGAGAGCGATTCGGACCGAGAAAGCGACAATTACCCCATTAATTTGAGCCAGGATGAAAGATTCGTGGATGAGGAACATAAGAGTGAAGGACTAGAGTGCAGTGCAGGATGTATCTTTTTTCGCTCTAACCGTAACTTAGGTACAAGGGCTCATTGGATTCCACACTTTCTCCTTTTTCTATTGTGAATCACGGATTTGTATTTTAAACCACCTCGGATACTATATCCTCTTGAAAAAATGAGAGTCGAGAACGCGAATTGGACATTCACAGTGACTTTTATCTCCACAACAATAAATCGGCGAAGCACTTTAGCTACGGAGCTAACGTGATAGCATCGGGCTTAACTGCAGATAGAAACAAAAGAAATAAACCCCTGACTGGAAGGATAGACAGAAAATCAACAATACTATTAAACCATGGACCTGTAACTACACGGTTAATGCTTTCCAGCCTGGCGAAGCTTAACAATGCTGTTGCTAACGACGCCATTGAAGCTAACTTAGCTACGGGACCTCACAGAGCTATGCTAAAAACATTAGCTATCCACCTACGCCAGCCAGCCCTCATCTGCTCATCAACACCCGTGCTCACCTGCGTTCCAGCGATCGACGGAGTGACGAAGGACTTCACCCGATCATCGATGCGGTCGGCGGCTAGCGTCGGATAGCGCGTCTGCTATCCAAGTCAAAATCCTCCTGATTGTGTTGCTGCAGCCAGCCGCTAATACACCGATCCCACCTACAGCTTTCTTCTTTGCAGTCTTCATTGTTCATTAAACAAATTGCAAAGGATTCACAAACACAGATGTCCAGAATACTGTGGAATTTTGCGATGAAAACTGAGCTTTTTGTATTGGATACAATGGTGTCCGAATACTTCCGTTTCAACGATTGATGTCACGCGCATACGTCATCATACATAGACGTTTTCAACCAGAAGTTTCGCGGGAAATTTAAAATTGCACTTTATAAGTTAACCCGGCCGTATTGGCATGTGTTGCAATGTTAAGATTTCATCATTGATATATAAACTGTCAGACTGCGTGGTCGGTAGTAGTGGGTTTCAGTAGGCCTTTATCAGCCTCAAAATCGCTGAATTTTCACATTTGCCGTTCAAATACTGAGAAGAGACTTGCGGTGATCAGCAGCCAGTTGAGGCATGTCACTCAGTTGAGCCTCAACATGGATTGCGGACTCCGCTAACTGCTGGCCTGCTGTGCAGTGAGACCGTATTGCTATATGAACTATATTATACATTTCCATAGTTTAGTTAGCTGAGGTATATAATGTACAGTGTATTTTGTCAACAACTGTATGTGTGTAACGTGTGTCTTGTGCTGAGCAATCATAAAACTGCTGCGAAGACGCACTGGCTGAGGCTCGCAGTAATCCCGCCTCCTGGTGGTAGAGAATGCACCCCCGCCGTAGAATGCACCCCCTGATGGGAGTGTTATATCAACTAAAGCCCAGACTTAAACTTTCCACGTGCAAGATTGAATCTGTTTAAAAAAGTTATTTAATAAGACGCTAAAAAGTGCAAAAACAATAATGTTGGTGTTGACGGAGTTGTGAATGACTGCAGGGCCACAACATTAGGCACACCTGCAGACTGCAGCACGGATTTCATATTTCATTCATTCACAACTCCTCAAACACGAACATTATTGTTTTTGCACTTTTTGGCTTCTTATTGAGCTGCTGCATTTTTTGGTTGGGTTGTTTATTTCTTTTGAGTAACTTCTACATTTCTAAAAGGGGAGGAATGTAATAGAATAATCTATGTTTGTCTGTTGCCATCTCCTGGTTAATGTTGGCTATAGCGTACTGGGATTACTTTTTGGTTGGCCAACGATTTACGTGGTGTTGCGCACCTGACGTCAAGTGTGTTGAGTCTGTTCTGAAGTCTACAGTAAAGAGACGTACTTCATCACCTCGCCTGGTTATTGCCTCCAACCCAATATATTACATTAAGGTAAGACCATAATAACGTTTTTTTTTTATTAAATGTGCTTTTTTGTGTGCTACAGTTTGTATGTGTAAAGTTAAAGTTAAGTTAAAGTACCAATGATTGTCACACACACACTAGGTGTGGTGAAATTTGTCCTCTGCATTCGACCCATCCCCTTGTTCACCCCCTGGGAGGTGAGGGGAGCAGTGGGCAGCAGTGGCGCCGTGCCCGGGAATCGTTTTTGGTGATTTAACCCCCAATTCCAACCCTTGATGCTGAGTGCCAAGCAGGGAAGAATGCTGGTATGAGCTTTTAAACATAACCCGTTAACTGCTGCCAATCAAATGGTGAATAAGATATTCTTTAGGGTTCATAAGTTTGTAAATCTGACTGTGATGAAGTCAGTGCCTCACCAGCCATGAACCTCACCGCACGTCACTGTATATATGTATATTTGTATTTGTTGTGAAGAGAGTGCTTGTTCACATGTTAAAATGTGTGACTATTGTTCACTCGCCGGGTGGAAGTGTCACCTTATGTCATATTAATATAAAAAAATGTTTTATATATTTTCGTGATTGACCGGTAGAGTCCCAAAAATCAACTGATCGAGCACAAACTTTTACCAACTCAGAGGCGATGCAGTAGCTCAGTGGCTCAGCTTCCCCCCAGACGTGCATGCGTCTGTCAATCAGGAGATATATTCATGTACAAAATTGTTTGAAAAATAGATTAAACCGATGAGTAAAACCATGATGTTTTTTTTTTTTCAAACTGTGTTTTTGTAACTTTATCCTTTCGCTGCTTGAATTTAAGTGAATTTAAGAACATATGTTTTATAATATTCTAACAACCTTATTGCCTACTTTAAAGGGGACCTATTGTACAAAACTAACGTTGCTGCCCACTGCTCCCCTCACCTCTCATGGGGTGATAAAGGGTGATGGGTCAAATGCAGATAATCATTTCGCCACACCAATACTTGCCAACCCTCCAGAATTTTCCGGGAGACTCCCAAAATTCAGCGCCTCTCCCGAAAACCTCCTGGGACAAATATTCTCCCGAAAATCTCCCGATTTACAGCCGCAGCTGGAGGCCACGCCCCCTCCAGCTCCATGCGGACCTGAGTGACGTGTCGACAGCCTGTTTTCACGTCCGCTTTCCCACGATATAAACAGCGTGCCTGCCCAATCACGTTATAACATCTACGGCTTTTAGAGAGTGCACAACTGCGCACACAACAAGGAGATGAAGCAGAAGAACGAGGAAGATACAGCCATGGCGACGACGATGACGAGTAGATGAGTGTTATGTGTGTGTATATGTGTAAATAAATGACCACTGAAATTCAAGTATTTATTTTATTTATATACTGTATATATATGTATATATATATATATATATATATATATATATATATATATATATATATATATATATATATATATATATATATATATATATATATATATATATATATATATATATATATAATAAAATAAATATACATATATAGCTAGAATTCACTGAAAGTCAAGTATTTGTTATATATATATATATATATATATATATATATATATGTATATATATATATATATATATATATATATATATATATATATATATATATATATATATATATATATATATATATATATATATATATATATATATATATATATATATTTATGTCTTAATTAGATTATTTGAAAAAAAAATAGTGCTCGATACCGTGGTAGAGCGTAATATGTATGTGTGGGAAAAATCACAAGACTATTTCATCTCTACAGGCCTGTTTCATGAGGGGTTTCCCTCAATCATCAGGAGATTTTAATAGAAGAATTCACATACCATGGTTTATATAGGACGCAGAACGGGTAGGTACAGGCAGGCGTAGGGGCGTGGTGATTGGCTCATGTGTTACCTAGGAGGTGTTTCCTTCTGTGACGGCATGCTGATACAATTTCGCTGCGCTTGTTGAGGGATGACAGGTCTGGACGGTATATAATAAACAGTTTCTCTTTTAAGCATAGGTTGCATCTTTTATTACCACCTTTGTAAGGTGTGCTGGATGCAAGAATTTGCCATGTTATTGAATATTCAACATAATTGTCTTTGAGATTCCAAATGTGTTTGCTGAGTTCTGTAGTATTCCGCAGGCTTTTGCTTCTGAAAGAAGCCTTGTGATTGTTCCATCTGGTTTTAAATTCTCCCTCAGTTAATCCTACATATGTGTCGGATGTGTTAATGTCCTTGCGTGTTACCTTTGCTTGGTAAACGACTGATGGTTGTAAGCACCCCCCGCAAACACGCAAGGACATTAACACATCCGACACATATGTAGGATTAACTGAGGGAGAATTCAAAACCAGATGGAACAATCACAAGGCTTCTTTCAGAAGCAAAAGCCTGCGGAATACTACAGAACTCAGCAAACACATTTGGAATCTCAAAGACAATTATGTTGAATATTCAATAACATGGCAAATTCTTGCATCCAGCACACCTTACAACAGTGGTAATAAAAGATGCAACCTATGCTTAAAAGAGAAACTGTTTATTATATACCGTCCAGACCTGTCGTCCCTCAACAAGCGCAGCGAAATTGTATCAGCATGCCGTCACAGAAGGAAACACCTCCTAGGTAACACATGAGCCAATCACCACGCCCCTACGCCTGCCTGTACCTACCCGTTCTGTGCCCTATATAAACCATGGTATGTGAATTCTTCTATTAAAATCTCCTGATGATTGAGGGAAACCTCTCATGAAACAGGCCTGTAGAGATGAAATAGTCTTGTGATTTTTCCCACACATACATATATATATATATATATATATATATATATATATATATATATATATATATATATATATATATATATATATATATATATATATATATATATATATATATATATATATATATATATATATATATATATATATATATATGAAATACTTGACTTTTCTTATATATATATATATATATATATATATATATATATATATATATATATATATATATATATATATATATACACTACCGTTCAAAAGTTTGGGGTCACCCAAACAATTTTGTGGAATAGCCTTCATTTCTAAGAACAAGAATAGACTGTCGAGTTTCGGATGAAAGTTCTCTTTTTCTGGCCATTTTGAGCGTTTAATTGACCCCACAAATGTGATGCTCCAAAAACTCAATCTGCTCAAAGGAAGGTCAGTTGTGTAGTTTCTGTAACGAGCTAAACTGTTTTCAGATGTGTGAACATGATTGCACAAAGGTTTTCTAATCATCAATTAGCCTTCTGAGCCAATGAGCAAACACATTATACCATTAGAACACTGGAGTTATAGTTGCTGGAAATGGCCCTATATACACCTATGTAGATATTGCACCAAAAACCAGACATTTGTAGCTAGAATAGTCATTTACCACATTAGCAATGTATAGAGTGTATTTCTTTAAAGTTAAGACTAGTTTAAAGTTATCTTCATTGAAAAGTACAGTGCTTTTCCTTCAAAAATAAGGACATTTCAATGTGACCCCAAACTTTTGAACGGTAGTGTATATGAAATACTTGACTTGGTGAATTTTAGCTGTAAATATACTCCTCCCCTCTTAACCACGCCGCCCCCCAACCACGCCGCCCCCCCCCCCACCTCCCGAAATCGGAGGTCTCAAGGTTGGCAAGTATGGCCACACCTAGTGTGTGTGTGACAATCATTGGTACTTTGGGAAGAATATGTCTATAGCTGTTTAAGCTATTGTTACTTCTATGTGATCAAGACACCGTGTTACTAAAAATAGTTCCTTTGCGCTAGCATAACAATGACGTTAATACTTGGTAAATATACAGGTCACGGGACGTAAATGGAATATTGTTAGCGTATTTTGGGGATGTTTTAATCAGGGCTTTATGCCCTTATACTACATTGTTAGCCGTCAAGTACAAGCCGTATTTTATAATTCAGAATACACAAAAAGGAGACAGTTGTGTAAAATAAAAAAAAGAGCTGTTCCCCTTTAACATTTATCTTTACATTCATCATTTAGATTTAGATTTCACATTCATGTTTAACATTCAGGTTGGATTTAACATTTAAATTCACAATTTAATTTCTACCTTAAATGTGAAGAAAATTAGCTAAATGTGAGAAAAGTGAGCTAAATATTTTAAATATGTCAGGTAGAAAATGTAAAATGACTGTTCACATACCTCATATCCCACCCCATTGCCTCAGACTAAATTGGGGGCCTGAGCAGAATTATTCAACTCTTTAGTTCAGACAATATGCAATATTTAATGACAAGGTAGCACAAAGAAAATGGATGCACTATTTGTTGTCATTAATATAAATGAAACACAAAATACTTTATTTTTGTCAAAGTAATGCTAATAACAAAATAATAAAAAACAAAAACTGATCTAGAAATAAATTACCTGAAATACAAGATGCATATGAACATTTTTGTTGATGATTTTTTAATACAAAATCAGAGTCTTACATTTTGTTAATAATATGGAAAAACAAGCTTATTCTCTTTGTTTGGGTTGAAATAAGATGTGGAAATGAACATTAGAACGATGAAAATGAGGTGATTTTTTTTTTTTCCGTTAAAGTTGCTCTCCAAAGATGAAAGGTTGGAGACCCCTCATGTGCGCTGGCCTATGCACAGCATGTGATATGCGTATATCAAAATGGAGGGTTGACCCTGTAAATGCATCATGAGAAATCTAGACATGAAAAAACACCCACATGGTCACCTTTATACTCATTTAATCCAATGTAGTAATGCTGCCTGAGGCAGAGCCAGTTAGTGGCTTGGTCCCATTTAGTGGCTAATATAACAGAAGTATTGATACTACTAGTTGATTTAACCATTTATAGACTTCTAAAATTCTTAATTTAGGCAAAAAATACGTAAAATATGCTTTAAAAAAAATCTGTGATAAGAATGAATCCTCAAACTTTGAAGCAAAGGACAACTGTACATGTATTTGCGTCATGAGCCGTTGCCCGGATCATGTTTTGTTTAGTTTGATATTTCTTTAGTTGGTGATTAGTTCTGTTTCAGCACCATTGTTTGTTTGTTTTTGTTGCCATGGGTGCTGATTTTTGTCATCTGCCTTTGAATAGTGGTCGGAACGCTTACCTGCTCCCGATCACTAATCAAAGAGCTATTTATTCCTGCCTGGCAGTCTTATTCGTAACACACGACAGTTACGTGGGTACTACTTGGTTCTTGCTGCTTTTGCTTTGCTAGTCAATTGCTAAGCTCTGCTGTAGCTTCTCGTGCCATCCGCACGTTTTCCTTTTTCCGTGTATGTTTATCTTGTTAATTTGAATAAATCCTCCTTCTCACCTGCACACTGCCTCCGGATGTCCAACTGCATCTTGGGGAAATGACCACCACATAACCATCACACTAAATTGGTTAGCCTCATTTTTATCCACCAATAAACATTGCATACAAAACTGTGCATATAAATTTGCTTATGCAATAATAATTATGGGAGAAAATGGGAAAAATGTATTTGCATTTCCAGGGAAAAAGAAAAGTCACACACACTCTGGACCACCTTTAGCTCTGATTAGAGCACACATTTGCAGTGGCATTGTTTACACAATATTCTGCAAAGTCAAAACAACTATTTGAGTCCAATGATACATACATTTTTCACCAAGATCTTTTATTAATGATGGGAGATTCGGGTTACTGAGGGAAGTTTCTCAACTGTCTTCCCACTTTTTAATAACGCTCTGGACAGTTTGACACCTGATTTCAGTAGTTTCAACAATCTGCTTAGATATTTTCCTATGCTTGATGTATGCCAGTAATTTGACCATTTTGAAACAGCTTAACATATTTTCCATCATATAGGCAGTGTCTTTGGATGTGGTCAATTAACCAAATAGAAGCGACTCACTGATAGGGTCTGGTAAGGTTTACATATTATCTGATCCAATTCGGTACTTTTTAAATGGTACCAGAACTTAGTTAAATAAAATGGAAAACAAAGCCTTTTTTTTTTTTTTGCGAGATTTTGTGACATGCCAGTTGAACAGAATAGTAATTCAATTACTTTAATCAATCAATGTTTATTTATATAGCCCTAAATCACATGTGTCTCAAAGGGCTGCACAAGCCACACAGACATCCTCGGTACAAAGCCCACATAAGGGCAAGGAAAACTCATCCCAGTGGGACGTCGATGTGAATGACTATGAGAAACCTTGGAGAGGACCGCATATGTGGGTAACACCCCCCCTCTAGGGGACACCGAAAGCAATGGATGTCGAGTGGGTCTGACATAGTATTGTGGAAGTCCAGTCCATAGTGGATCTAACATAATAGTGAGAGTCCAGTCTATAGTGGGGCCAGCAGGAAACCATCCCGAGCGGAGACGGGTCAGCAGCGCAGAGATGTCCCCAACCGATGCACAGGTGAGCGATCCACCCCAGGTCCCGACTCTGGACAGCCGCACTTCATCCATGGCCACCGGACCAGTGTGTGTCCCCCCTCCTCCACAAGAGAGAGGGGGGCAGGGGAGAAAAGAAAAGAAATGGCAGATCAACTAGTCTAAAGAGGGGGTCTATTTAAAGGCTAAAGTATACAAATGAGTTTTAAGATGGGACTTAAATGCTTCTACTGAACTGGAACAAACAATCCACTATCAAACAATTCATATCAAATCATCACAAGTATCACAGCAAAACTATTAGCAATACAGACCACAGGGAATGTGCAAAAAATAGCAAGATGTGTGTATGTATGTTTATTATCTTACTAATTTGCAGTGGTGTGGAACTCTGGTGCTTACAGTAGCTAAATAATGTAGCCATAGTAAACAGTATAGCGTTCATTAGGTCTTCAAAAAATTATGCAATTTGTTATTCTTATAGCCAGACCTGTGTGTTTACTTCCGTACCTTCGGGTACAACCGTTGCCTTCCTCAGAGGTTGTCACATGACAACAAAGAGGTCTGGCTATAAGAGTAACACATTGCAGTATAGCTTTTTAATAAATGCCTAATTTACTATATATATAGGGAATAGTATTGTAACGCTACCAATATTTTGGAACCTGTACCGGTACTAAAATTATTTCGATACTTTCCGGTACTTTTCGGTACTTTTCTAAATAAAGGGCACCAAAAAAAAATTGCATTATTGGCTTTATTTTAACAAAAAATCTTAGGGTACATTAAACATATGTTTCTTATTACAGTTAAGTCCTTAAATAAAATAGTGAACATACAAGACATCTTGTCTTTTAGTAGTAAGTAAACAAACAAAGGTTCCTAATTAGTCTGCTGACGTATGCAGCAACATGTTGTGTCATTTATTATTCTATTATTTTGTCAACATTATTAAGGATGTTGGTGGTAGAAAATGAATTATTAATCTACTTGTTCATTTACTGTTAATATCTGCTTACTTTCTCTTTTAACATGTTCTATCTACACTTCTGTTAAAATGTAATAATCACTCATTCTTCTGTTGTTTGATACTTTACATTAGTTTTGGATGATACCACAAAAGTGGGTATCAATCCGATACCAAGTAGTTACAGGATCATACATTGATCACATTCAAAGTCTTCATGTGTCCAGGGACATATTTCCTGAGTTTATAAACATAATATACATTTAAAAAAAAAAACAATATGTTGTGATGCCAAAAAATATTGGCGTAATCATAGTAGTATCGACTAGATACGCTATTTGACTTGGTATCATTACAGTGGATGCCAGGTGTAGATCCACCAATGGCGTTTGTTTACATTTTGATGCCGGTTAGCTACGGTGTGTAGTGAAGCATGTTTAGCTATTTGTCGTCCTGCAGGGATGATACTTGTAAGAAACTTACTTTATTTGTCGCCATGGAGACCAGGATTAGTGATTTAGAAGTCGCTAAAACACTGCAGACGGCAGATGGACGTTAGCCGCTAGCTAGCTAGCCATGTCTTAAAGCACCTCTTCCAGAGGGCGTTTCAGTGTTATAACTTCACATTTATCATTAGTTTTCAAGCCAAAATTAAAGATTAAAGATTAAAGTACCAATGATTGTCACACACACACTAGATGTGGTGAAATTTGTCCTCTGCATTTGACCCATCCCCTTGGGGAGCAGTGGGCAGCAGCGGCGCCGCGCCCGGGAATCATTTTGGTGATTTAACCCCCAACTCCAACCCTTGATGCTGAGTGCCAAGCAGGGAGGAAACGGGTCCCATTTTTATAGTCTTTGGTATGACTCGGCTGGGATTTGAAATGCGGTCATTCTCCCTTTTCTGTCTACACAATGTGTCTGCTTGTAAGTACTCAGTGATTGTGTGCTACCGAACATGCTCGTCTGCTCGTAAAACCAGCAATGTCACGACGTGACTTTGACGCGGGCGCGGGACCAGTACGTTTCAGAGACAGTATAGTACCGGAAATGATTCATTAGTATCACGGTACTATACTAATACCGGTATACCGTAGAACCCTACTAGGGAATGAACACATTTTGATGCAGTCCAACAAACAACATTTCTATTGTTCAATCCATGAGCATTATTATATTGGAGAGAAAGACAGGGGTTCTGTGGTGTTTATTTACCTTTTAATAACAAAGCCATGTTCAAATGTGTCACTTTATTAAAGAAAACAGTGTGGCCTTATTGCATACATGCTTCAAAAATGCTTTCCTCACCGATGACAAAATGTTTGAACAAAATACGTCCGATCAATCACACTTATAAGGTGATACTCAGTATAGATAGGCAGGTTATGTTTAGTTGGGCTCAGGCAAGGTGATCCAATGTTTGCAAATTCCTCCCTCATTATCTACAATGGAGCACAAAAGAAGACACGAGGACACTCCCACTGACCTAGTAAAAGTAATTTGTGTTCTGGAGTCCTCTCTCTTCTCGGCAAACACTCACGCCATTAACAGGCTACCCTGGGTTGAACACATCCTGCCTTGTGTGTTTATACACATATGGAGGCCTGCTTCCCTCCCCATTGTGTTCGCCAGACGCTTCCCAGGACTGCCACTCACGCATGTTTTCACAGATGTAAAGTTACCGTGTGGCTATAAGTGCGAATGAGCAACTTCCCGCTGACTATGTCTCCTTGGGGAGCAATAGGAAAGTCACCCAATGTGTTTGACATCACAATTTGTGGTGATCCATCTTTAAAGGGAGCCTGCAGAAATACTGACTGTCAGCCATGGATGTTCACCAAGTTACTTGAATGGTCTCAATCGAGAACACAAGCCCAGCACAGGAGAACCTTTGATTGAAGTTTTGATACCAGCTCTGTGGCCTAGTGGTTAGAGTGTCCGCCCCGAGACTGGGAGGTTGTGAGTTCAAACCGAGTCATACCAAAGACTACAAAAAATGGGACCCATTGCCTCCCTGCTTGGCACTCAGCATCAAGGGTTGGAATTGGGGGTTAAATCACCAAATGATTCCAGAGCGCTGCCCCCGCTGCTGCTCACTGCTTTCCTCACCTCCCAGGGGGTGAACATGGGGGTGGGTCAAATGCAGAGGATAATTTCACCACCCCCAGTGTGTGTGTGACAATCATTGGAACTTTAACTTTAACTGTAAAACCCTTTGGTGTGGTTATTGATATTACAACAATATTTCATCAATAAAATACTTAAACATGAGAATTTGTGCAGTTTTATTTCAAGATAAAATACGGTTGCAGACACAGGCTAACGTGCAACAACGTCAATACAAACTGCATAGAAGTACAAACACTAACAACCCCAAATGTTTGAGTGAAATGTTATCAGAGACAATGGTATCTTGGTTAAACTGGAGGGCAAATGCGACACAATTAAAAAATTAATAAATACATCTTTCAATAACAATCAATTTATTTAATGAAGAAATACAAATTATATAATCATTTAATAAATAAATATTTTTATTATTTCGTTATATAATTTTTGTTTTAATTATTTAATGGTTTAATTAATTATTTAGTGATTTATTTAATGATTCGATTATTCAATTAATTATTCTAAATGATTAAATATTGAATTATTTATTAATTTCATGAACACATGTGTCAGCACTTCTTGAAATTGTTTTGTCCGTCAAACTCAGCTGTCAAACTCAGTGGGCGGATCCTAACACCTGATTGGTTACCCACACTTTCACTCGTCTGTGGAACTTCCACCAGAGAATCGGAGGAGTATTAGTCGATATCTATATCTATAACTCAGACATCTTCAATAAATTGCTCTACTTTAACTGCTGCGTGCTCTGAGTAAGCGAGTGCGGCTTCTACATAATCCGCAAGGTATAAATATCTACCACCCACTCCTGAAAAAGTATGAGTATATCCTCTTTACTCATACTCGTGGTTTTAAAGACTCCCAAAGTCCCAGGCTTCAGACCAAAGGAAATATTGGACTAGATTTGTGTTTGGACCCTTCCACTGACTTTGATGGATGAGTTTGACTGGCAAAATCAATTCAAGAAGTGAACTAATTATATGAATCATTAAGTCATAAAATAATTATTTAAATTGGTAAATAGTTATTAAATCATTAAATAAACTTCTGGGACACTTGATTTTCATTTTCTTCAAAGTCAAACAGGCTATACAAGTTATTTAGTTTTTGAAGGGTGTATACCGGTATACATGTTGTATTCATATTGGTTGTATTCAAATTTCCCGATCAATTTCAGTCCTAAACAAAAATATATAACATGTAATGTTTTGCATTGTTTTTTTTACCCTTTTGATCAGATAATGTCATAATTTGAAATTAACAAAATAAATAATGTTTAAACTAATTGACAACCGTGACATCATTTGATCAAAAGGCTCTCAAAGGTTTAAAATAAAAAACATTAAATGTTTGGTATTTTTGTTTATAGCTGAAATTGATTGAGTGATTTAAGCAGAAAGAGTAAAAAAAGTAAATAAATAAATACATTAAAAAAAAAATATATATATATATATATATTAATCAAAAAGTTTTTAATGTGGTGTTGTTTTTCTTCTCTGCATGCTGCCTATCTGCTTTCCTTTGCAGTACCTGTTTTCGGGTTCTGGGGGCGGAGCCACTCTTGCACACCTGCAGCCTATTTCGGACATAGCCCACTTAAGTTCTCCTGACAGTTCTTACGTTGCCACTTGATTGTTCGATGTTCCTCTTTCACCAAGGATGTTTTCTACTCGCCTAGCTTTTTGTGCATCGCTTCCTGTTGGCTCCCAGACATCTACCAATTCTAGTGGCTCCCCCCCAGTAGTTTTACTTATGTATTGACACTCCTTTTTAGTGTGTTTTTTCCCCCACTCTTGCTTGAGTGTGCCTTTTGTTATTACATTTTGTGATTTTTCTCTGCATTGTGGTCCTACTTCAGCTCAGTCATTCCTAAAATGTTACGCCCTTTGTCCTGTTTGGCTTTGGAATATTGATGAATAACTACCAGTGTGTAGAGAAAAGAACCGTACATTTAAAATGTAACATGAAAAAACCTGAGAGGAAGCATCCTGTATAATGGAGTAACAACAAAAATGATGGTCAAAATACAGCAAAAATTTACTGAAAGGACAAAAAGTCAGCCTCTGTCCCCTCCAGGTTACATCATAAAATAATGAAATCAATAATTAGTTAAATGATTAAATATTGAAATAATAAATGATTAGATGAAAAATTTACTTTCACAATAAAAAAAATCATGACATTATGTAATTAATTTTAATTATAGTTAATTTGTAACAAAAAGTATCATTTAAAGATGTATTTATTTAACTGAGAGCATGTTTGTATGTTATTTGCTCACCCTCATTAATGTTCACGTCTCTTCATTATTACACGCTGACAGGGATGACTGGGCAATGGCCGACAGCAATCACAGTCCTCACTAAATATTTACCTGCTCCACTTGAGGAGGCCACAGTGTAGCATGATGACAGACTTTATTACTCTATGCCCTTTGGGAGGAAAGCTCTAGGCGTTGACTTGTTCTTTATGTTCGTCAACTGTGTTGTTGAGAATGTGTCGCTGAGGGTGAGCGGTTTAGCTCCTAGTAAAGCTGATAGGTTTCGAGCAAAAATTAACAATGTGAAAACAGAAAATTAAATTACAACGCTTTCTTGGGAACAACACCACATTTAGCAATGAGGAAAAAACGGGGTATATGCAACTTGCCTGGATCTGCAACCTTCACCCTGGTGCAACAGTCACAGACTGAGGGAAGCGTATAGAAGTATTATTTTAGCAAAATTATTTGCAAATGCATATCTCAATCTATGCGTCTGTAATCCAATTAACGTGCCTGTCTACTAATGTTCGTGTGTCTGTATATCAATGTGTGTAGGTGTAATCAGAGCTGTGTTTGTGTGTTTTAAGTTGTCTGTCCGTACTATGATTTTTCTGTCCATATTTCCTTCATTAATCAAATTTGTGTGAAGTGGGAACCCTGATTGGGTCTGTTTACACGTAATTTTTGCGACACTTCTGTTTTGTAAGAGTTGTCTGTCCGTGCAGCGATCTGAAGTTGTAAAAATAGTTGTCTGCCTGTAGCTTCACCTTGCCTTTCCCTTTACGTCAGGGGTGTCAAACTAAATTTAGATCGGGGGCCACATGAAGAAAAATCTACTCCCAAGTGAGTCGGACTGGTAAAATCACGACACGATAACTTAAAAATAAAGACAACTTCAGATTGTTTTCTTTGTTTAATTTAGATCATTCATTCATTCATTCATTCATTCACATCGACGTCCCACTGGGGTGAGTTTTCCTTGCCCTTATGTGGGCTCTGTACCGCGGATGTCGTTGTGGCTTGTGCAGCCCTTTGAGACACTTGTAATTTAGGGCTATATAAATAAACATTGGGCGAAGTTGATAGAGTGGCCGTGCCAGCAATCGGAGTGTTGCTGGTTACTGGGGTTCAATCCCCACCTTCTACCTTCCTAGTCACGTCCGTTGTGTCCTTGGGCAAGACACTTCACCCTTGCTCCTGATGGCTGCTGGTTAGCGCCTTGCATGGCAGCTCCCGCCATCAGTGTGTGAATGTGTGTGTGAATGGGTGAATGTGGAAATACTGTCAAAGCGCTTTGAGTACCTTGAAGGTAGAAAAGCGCTATACAAGTATAACCCATTTATCATTTATCATTTATTGATTGATTTATTAAATATAGAACAAGCACAATTGCACAAATCATAATGTTGTTGTTTTCTTTTTTTTTTACAATTACCTGTTGCGGTTAATAGAATTCCATTTTTATTTGTCGTTATTTATATTTTTTGAATACATTATGTGATAATGTTCATCAGTCAACTTATTGGTGTTAATTTTCAATCTATCAAGATAAAAAAAATTAAATGAAAATCTAAATACAGTATGTTATTTATGTAGTTTGCACATTTCCCTAACATCGTGTGGTTTATTTGTTTTACATATGTAGCATCATCTACAAAGATACAAAGAATTGGTATTGCGACATCCAGTGGACACATTTAGAACAGCTGTTTCTTTCATTAAAACATTTCAGATTAAATTTTATACTTAGCAAACTCATCCCACGGGCCGGATAAAACCTGTTCGCGGGCCTGATCCTGCCCTCGGGCCGTATGTTTGACACCACTGCTTTACGTACTACTAGTCGGCGGCTTCAGAGAGAGCGGAGCCGTGTTGAGATAGAGGCAACACTTCCCTGTTTGGACACTACTTATGCTACGTGTTGGTGATAGTAATTAAATAAAATGTGGACTGTTCTGTTCATGCATTAAATGTCAAAGATGTTGTTGGTAATGTATAACATTTATACCCAAATACATGCTTTTGATAATCTGTACATTTCGTACTTCTTACTCATATCGCTGTAAAATATTTTCTTTTTTGTAATACAGTGTAATAGTGCTAAGTGGCCAGCCTGCTATTGTCTAGACCAGGGGTGTCAAACTCATTTTAGACAGGGGCCACATGGAGAAAAATCTACTCCCAAGTGGGTCGGACTGGTAAAATCACGGCACAATAACTAAAAAATAAAGACAACTTCAGATTGTTTTCTTTGTTTAAAAATAGAACAGGCACATTCTGAAAATGTACAAATCATAATGTTGTTGTTTTTTTTCACACTTACATGTTGCGGTTAATAGTATTCTACCTATATTTGTCGTTATTTTTACTTTCTGAATAAATTATGTGATAATGTTCATTTGTCAACTCATTGGTGTTAATTTTCAATCTATCAAGATAAAAAAATATCAAAATCAAATTACAGGATGTTATTTATGTAATTAGTTAATTTTCCTCGACTGGTGCGCTAACATTATGTGGTTTATTTTTTTTTACATGTGTAGCATAATCTACAAAAATACAAAGAATTGCTCTTGCGACATTTAGTGAACACATTTAGAACAGCAGTTTCTTTCATTTAAAAATTTCGGCTCATTTTTATACTTATCAAACTCATCCCCCGGGCCAGATAAAACCTGTTCGGGCCGTATGTTTGACACCCCTGGTCTAGACATTACATTTAAACATACTGCAATTTGATCTTAATATTATTGTTAATTTAATATTCCGATAGGTTAAAAGTTATCAATATGGGAGGATTTTAAAACACTGCTAGACTCAAATCCACCTATTTGACTGATGAACCTTAAAGGCCTACTGAAATGAATTTTTTTTATTTAAACGGGGATAGCAGATCTATTCTATGTGTCATACTTGATCATTTCGCGATATTGCCATATTTTTGCTGAAAGGATTTAGTATAGAACAACGACGATAAAGATTGCAACTTTTGGTATCTGATAAAAAAAAGGCTTGCCCCTACCGGAAGTAGCGTGACGTAGTCAGTTGAACATATACGCAAAGTTCCCTATTGTTTACAATGATGGCCGCATGAAGTGAGAGAGATTCGGACCGAGAAAGCGACAATTTCCCCATTAATTTGAGTGCAAGTGAAGGACTAGTGGGGAGTTGAAGCTATTCAGATAGGGAAGATGCTGTGAGAGCCGGGGGTGACCTGATATTCAGCTGGGAATGACTACAACAGTAAATAAACACAAGACATATATATACTCTATTAGCCACAACACAACCAGGCTTATATTTAACATGCCACAAATTAATCCTGCATAAAAACACCTGCGTGTTTGTTATGCTAGCTCCTAGCTCCTCTGCTAGCTCCTAGCTCCATAGAACACGCCAATACAATTCAAACACCTGATCAACACACACAATCACTCAGCCCAAAAGACCGTTCACCTAACCCAAGGTTCATAAAGCTTATATATTTTTTAAAAGTTACGTACGTGACGCGCACGTACGGTACGGTACGTGTTATGCTAGCTCCTAGCTCCTATGCTAGCTCCTAGCTCCATAGAACACGCCAATACAATTCAAACACCTGATCAACACACACAATCACTCAGCCCAAAAGACCGTTCACGTAACCTAAGGTTCATAAAGCTTATATATTTAAAAAAAGTTACGTACATACGCAAAAAAAAGTTGCGCACATACGGTCAAGCGATCAAATGTTTAGAAGCCAAAGCTGCATACTCACAGTAGCACGTCTGCGTCTTTGTCATCCAAATCAAAGTAATCCTGGTAAGAGTCTGTGTTGTCCCAGTTCTCTACAGGCGTCTGTGTATCGATGTCAAAAGTCCTCCTGGTTAGAGTCTCTTTTATCCGAGTTCTTCCATCTTGACTGCATCTTTCGGGAATGTAAACAAAGAAGCGCCGGCTGTGTACTGTTGTGGCTGACTACGTTTGAAAAATACGTCCATTTCGCACCGACAACTTTCTTCTTTGCTTGCTCAGATTCCTTCTCCATAATGCAATGAACATGATTGAAACAGATTCACGAACACAGATGTCCAGAATACTGTGGAATTATGAAATGAAAACAGAGCTTTTTCGTATTGGCTTCAATGTGGAAGGCATACCCGTGTTCGCCGGTCTACGTCACGCGCATACGTCATCCTCAGAGGCGTTTCTAACCGGAAGTTTAGCGGCAAATTTAAAATGTCACTTTATAAGTTAACCCGGCCGTATTGGCATGTGTTATAATGTTAAGATTTCATCATTGATATATAAACTATCAGACTGCTTGGTCGGTAGTAGTGGGTTTCAGTAGGCCTTTATCATCGCATTTGTTCAGAAAGTATAAATGACGACAAATGAAAATGAACCACAACACTGACATGTCAACCCTCCGTTTTCCTCATCTGATGTACTAACATCATGTCATTTCCAAAAAAGGGAATTTGAACTCATTTCATTAATCACAGATGAAGTTAGAATGGGATACATATTATTTTAACCTATTTATGAGCGCCCAGAAATGTGTCCCCAGTCGAGTAAAAAAGTACAACACAAAATTTACAAATGATCAAATGCACTTATTTGGGTATAAATGTCACAGGTTCCTTTACCAACAACATATTTGACAATCAACGTAACAATCCACATTTGGTATACTATCACGAATAAACAGCATAAGTAGTGTCCAAACACAAAAGTGTTGCTTCTACCTTAACACGGCACAAAGCTCCGCCCCCACCGAAGTCACCGACTAGTGGTAAGTAAGACAACTCCTACACGGAGGAAGTGTAGCAAAAGTCATGTGTAAACAGTTTCCGCTTCACACAAATCTGATTACAGACAGACATATGTTTTACGCTCACACAACTCTTAGACCAGGGGTCACCAACGCGGTGCCCGCGGGCACCAGGTAGCCCGTAAGGACCAGATGAGTTGCCCGCTGGCCTGTTCTAAAAATAGCTCAAATAGCAGCACTTACCAGTGAGCTGCCTCTATTTTTTAAATTTTATTTATTTACTAGCTAGCTGGTCTCGCTTTGCTCTACATTTTTAATTCTAAGAGAGACAAAACTCAAATAGAATTTGAAAATCCAATAAAATATTTTAAAGACTTGGTCTTCACTAACTGACAAAGAAACAGATAACATATTTGGTGTCCAGTTCAAAGTGTGACATTATTTATTTAAAAATTTGAGAGTTGACTTTTGTATTTTACATGAGTTATTATTTGTACAAACATGTTGCAAAGTAATTCATGATTTGTTAAAAAATGTTAGTGGCTAGCTAGTTAAAATGGGATATTGTGATTTCACAAGACTGTCTTAGAAGTGATCATTTGAAAATGTTCAATTTGAAAAATGTACACTTAGAGAAAATATAAAAATAAAGTGCTGCATATTGATATTTATCTGTTTTCATATATATATTTATTGTGAGAAATCATTAAGATGATCAGTGTTTCCACAAAGATAAATATAATTAATTATTAATAATAACACAGAGTTAAAGGTAAATTGAGCAAATTGGCTATTTCTGGCAATTTATTTAAGTGTGTATCAAACTGGTAGCCCTTCGCATTAATCAGTACCCAAGAAGTAGCTCTTGGTTTCAAAAAGGTTGGTGACCCCTGTCTTAGACACAGATAGCTTTACACATACACACGTCGGAATACGCACACACAACAATGATTACACACACACCTCAGCTTCACCGATTGTGAAATACTCAGCATTTCCAAGGTTTTCTTTGTAGCCCTCTCCTCCAAATTGGACTTGTTGGAACACGTAATCTGGGAGATAATACTAAAAAATGGTGAAAAGGTATCAGTTCACAAAGTTAAGTTACTAGGTTCGTAGTGACTATTTCTTTCTGCTCATACCAGATATTTTTTTTAACCCACGGGTCAAAAAATGTGTCCAACATTGGTCCAACCAGACCAGGAAAATAGCAAAGCGGCCATCTTTTGGGAAATGATGTGGAATGAAGCTTCAGTTTCATAGGTGGTCCAGTAATAACACTTTTCTCATACTGTATGTTACTGTATTCTCTGGCCGCAATCATTTTTTGTCTAGCAGATGGTAGAAGGAGACATGATTTTTTATGGCATTACCATGATTACCACTGGTGCTCATTAAGGTTACGAGTGAGCTGGAGCCTATCCCTGCTGACTTCCGGCAAAAAGCAGGGCAAAACCTCTCAGGTTCCTGACCTGTATTTAATATTCAAGAAATGGGGAAATTCAGTCATTTAAACTTTAAAGAAAATGTTAAAAACTAATGAAATCATACATAAAGTACAAACCCCGTTTCCATATGAGTTGGGAAATTGTGTTAGATGTAAATATAAACGGAATACAATGATTTGCAAATCATTTTCAACCCATATCCAGTTGAATATGCGACAAAGACAACATATTTGATGTTCAAACTGATAAACATTTTTTTTTGTTGCAAATAATCATTAACTTTAGAATTTGATGCCAGCAACACGTGACAAAGAAGTTGGGAAAGGTGGCAATAAATACTGATAATTTTGAGGAATGTTCATCAAACACTTATTTGGAACATCCCACAGGTGAACAGGCATTTCGGGAACAGGTGGGTGCCATGATTGGGTATAAAAGTGAGTAACAGCCAGGGGCACTTGATAAAAGTAGATTCCATGAAATGCTCAGTCATTCACAAACAAGGATGGGGCGAGGGTCACCACTTTGTCAACAAATGCGTGAGTAAATTGTTGAACAGTTTAAGAAAAACCCTTTCTCAACCAGCTATTGCAAGGAATTTAGGGATTTCACCATCTACGGTCCGTATTATCATCAAAGGGTTCAGAGAATCTGGAGAAATCACTGCACGTAAGCAGCTAAGCCCGTGACCTTCGATCCCTCAGGCTGTACTGCATCAACAAGCGACATCAGTGTGTAAAGGATATCACCACATGGGCTCAGGAACATTTCAGAAACCCACTGTCAGTAACTACGGTTGGTCGTTACATCTGTAAGTGCAAGTTAAAACTCTCCTATGCAAGGCGAAAACAGTTTATCAACAACACCCAGAAGCGCCGTCGGCTTCGCTGGGTCTGAGCTCATCTAAGATGGACTGATACAAAGTGGAAAAGTGTTCTGTGGTCTGACGAGTCCACATTTCAAATTGTTTTTGGAAACTGTGGACGTCGTGTCCTCCGGACCAAAGAGAAAAAGAACCATCCGGATTGTTATAGGCGCAAAGTTGAAAAGCCAGCATCTGTGATGGTATGGGGGTGTATTAGTGCCCAAGACATGGGTAGCTTACACATCTGTGAAGGCACCATTAATGCTGAAAGGTACATACAGGTTTTGGAGCAACATATGTTGCCATCCAAGCAACGTTACCATGGACGCCCCTGCTTATTTCAGTAAGACAATGCCAAGCCAAGTGTTACATCAATGTGGCTTCATAGTAAAAGAGTGCGGGTACTAGACTGGCCTGCCTGTAGTCCAGACCTGTCTCCCATTGAAAATGTGTGCTGCATTATGAAGCCTCAAATACCACAACGGAGACCCCCGGACTGTTGAACAACTTAAGCTGTACATCAAGCAAGAATGGGAAAGAATTCCACCTGAGAAGCTTAAAAAATGTGTCTCCTCAGTTTCCAAACGTTTACTGAGAGTTGTTAAAAGGAAAGGCCATGTAACACAGTGGTGAACATGCCCTTTCCCAACTACTTTGGGATGTGTTGCAGCCATGAAATTCTAAGTTAATTATTATTTGCAAAATAAAAATAAAGTTTATGAGTTTGAACATCAAATATCTTGTCTTTGTAGTGCATTCAATTGAATATGGGTTGAAAAGGATTTGCAAATCATTGTATTCCGTTTATATTTACATCTAACACAATTTCCCAACTCATATGGAAACGGGGTTTGTACATTTGAAGCACAGTTTAATGGACGGATAATAATACTTTTAGATGTTTTTTACTTTCATGATGACAGGTGAACTTTGTTGGTACTGTACTGTACGAAAAAAATCAATAGTAATGTTCTCTAAAGGGCTGATTAAGGTATTTATTTAACCTTTTCCAGGATACCTTGCCACACTGTAAAAGTCAAATGTCACGTTTCCAAAAGCACTAATGTACCTTAAAGAGCACCGCCTCATGAAAAGCCAAAGTTCATAGAAGATGCAACAAGGTCATTGACATCCATTGTAATTCAGTTAGGATTCATTAAATATAAAAATGTACCTCAGTTCATCAGTTAAGTTTGTAATGTGCATGGTGAGATGAACCGGAAATACTGATGTATTTCTTAATATTAAAAAAAGAGGCTTTCGAAAGCTTTTGGAATGAGGTAAAAGATTGGGGTGCAAACTATAACATTTATTGTACTATTAGTGGGCGTATTGCGTGTGATCTAGTAAGACTGCGTGTACAAATAATACGTTCAAAAGTGGTGCAGACAACCTTATTTTTGGTAGAGCGGCTGTTCCAGCAACTTGAGGGTTCCAGGTTCGATTCCCGCTTCAACCATTCGAGTCACTGCTGTTGTGGCCTTGCGAAAGACACTTTACCCACCTGCTCCCAGTGCCACCCTCACTTGTTTAAATGTAGCTTAAAGATGTAGATAATGGGTTCTGCTATGTAAAGCGCTTTGAAGCTGTAGAGAAAAAAAAACTATATAAATGTAATTCACACTTCACTTCGCGATTTAAATAGGTATTCTGTGTCTACAGTACTACTGACTGTGCCCAAAGAGACATTAATTTACTTCACATCCATAACATCAAATGATCCTACAATCCAACATGTTCTATTTTGTTATAATGTGGAATGTGCAGATCACACCAGCTTTTCTAAAATATATACTGTAAAAGTACAGAACCAATCTTTAGCACGCCGAAGGTTGGCACTGGAAGGTGCCAATGTTGGAAAGTTGCATCTGCAATGTTACAAAAATGCATGTAAGAATGCATGAAAATGTTTTTTTCGTATTGGAAATATATTAATAATATATTATTAATATTTACTTGTTTTCTTGATTTGTTTATTTGAAGGACAATGTGCAGTTACATGAAAAAGATGGCGGCATCAGATTTAGCACGATGCTAATTTTCATCTGTAGTCTTTTTACGGCACATTTAGCATCAACATTTAAAAATTACACAACAAAATTAAAAATATATGACAAGATTAAAATAACATAATAAAAATACATTTTAAATACAAGTGCGACACAAACAGAAAGTGCAAATTACAAAAAAATACAGTATTCTAGCAACATCATTTGACATGCAGAAGTATATAAAGTGCAACTGTTTTGGGTTAAAATCCATTTAACACAGCATGGGGTGTGGTAGCCATTAGATGGTACCCACAAAAGGTATTATCCAGAGGTGGGACCAAGTCATTGTTTTGCAAGTCACAAGTAAGTCTCAAGTCTTTGCCCTCAAGTCTCGAGTCAAGTCCCGAGTCAAGACAGGCAAGTCCCAAGTCAAGTCCAAAGTCAAGACTGGAAAGTCTCAAGTCAAGTCCCAAGTCCTGCATTTTAAGTTTCAAGTCCTTTCAAGTCCTTTTAACCACAGACTAATATATTTACACAGATTGTGTATGCTTTTAAAATGCTGTATTTATTCATTAAACCAAGTGTGGTCACCCAAACCATATAATGAGAGACATTCACCTAAGACGACACTGTAGCTTTAAGAGAAGAAGCGGAGGGGGAGTTAGGTTCTTCCGCTTCCGGTTCACGGGTCGTTGTTGTTGTCAAATGTATGACATGCTAGGTTGGAGCTAGTAAACTTCCTCGACTACGCTCACGTCTCCTGTCTCGTTGTTTACTAACTCCACATTGGTGACCCCGAGAATACGAACTACGAATACGAGCATGTCAGACAATGAAGGCGCTGACAATTTTGTTGACGCGGTACCCGCAGACGGAGTAGCTGCTGCTAACAACAACATGGCTAACGCGGTACCCGCAGGCGGAGTAGCTACTGCTAACAACATGGCTAACGCGGGAATCTACGCCGCTACTGTGAAGCATAACCCACGGCCGTGGTTTCAACACGTGAAAGCCCAGTTCCAGCTAAGGGGAATAACGCAGGATGCTACGAAGTGCTTCCATGTAGTGGCGGCGTTGGACGCATCAACGACGGCGCGAGCGATGACACTGTTGGAGGCTCCACCGCCTGCTGGCAAGTACGATGCTTTAAAGGGTTTCCTCCTGAAGTTATTTGAGCTGTCGGAGCTGGAAAAAGCGGACCGTTTACTGTCCCTACATAGCCTCGGTGACGGGAAACCGTCTGAACTGATGGAAAAAATGCTGTCTGTGCTGGGATCAGCCGACCCGGCGTTTCTGTTTACACACATTTTCCTGAGGCAGCTCCCCGCACCGGTATGCACACCGATAGCCAGTTCTCCACTCGCCGCCTCCAAGGACTACCGTGCTTTGGCCGCTGAGGCGGACAGGGTTTTCCTGGCCAACCGGCAACAGTTTGTGCATGCCCTGCTGCCCCACCAGGCCGTCCCGCCACCTCCTATGGATGACTATGTGGACACCGCAGCTGCGGTGACGGCTCGCCGCCAACCTGAAGACGGGCTCTGTTTTTACCATGCCAGGTTCGGGGCCAAGGCGAAGCAGTGTCGCAAACCCTGCAGTTACAGGATGCAGGGAAACGCCAGGGCCGGCGCTCGTTAGCGGCTATGGGCGCCGGCCGTGACTGCAAGCTGTTGTTCATCAGGGACTCCTTGTCGGGCCGGCGGCTGCTGGTGGACTCTGGTGCGCAACGCAGTATACTACCAGCACAAGCTGTGGACACGATGACCGGCAGCCACGGCCCCCAGATGGACGCCGCCAACGGCACCTCCATTCGGACGTACGGTGTCAGGCGCGTGGATGTTAGTTTTGGCGGCCGACGGTTTGGTTGGGATTTTGTGATGGCTGCTGTATCCACCCCGCTGCTAGGTGCGGATTTCCTCTGCGCGATCAACCTGCTGGTGGATATTAAGAACTGTCGCTTGATTGATGCCGCCTCTTTTGCGTCATACCCCTGCACGCTTGGGGGGGCTGGGGCGTTGTGCCTCGCTAACACACTCGCCACCGGGGATCCATACCAACGCCTGCTCGCCGGTTTCCCTGGGCTCACCACGCCCACCTTTTCCTCGGCTGTGGCCAAGCACGGTGTGGAACATCACATCGCCACTGTGGTCCGCCCGGTTTATGCCCGGGCCCGACGCCTCGACTCGTCCAAGCTCGCAATAGCCAGGGAGGAGTTTTCGATGATGGAACGCCTCGGCATTGTCCGCCGTTCGGACAGCCCGTGGGCTTCTCCGCTACATATGGTTACTAAGGCCGGCGGGGGTTGGCGCCCTTGCGGAGACTTCCGTCGCCTAAACAATGCCACGACCCCCGACCGGTACCCCATACCGTACATCCAAGATTTCTCTTCCCACTTGGCGGGCGCTACCATCTATTCCAAAATTGACTTAGTGCGAGGCTACCACCAGGTACCGGTCCACCCGCGAGATGTCCCAAAAACGGCTGTCATCACACCCTTCGGGCTCTTCGAGTTCTTACGTATGCCGTTTGGCCTTACGGGGGCGGCGCAGACGTTCCAACGTCTTATGGACTCTGTGCTCCGGGACATGCCATTTTTGTTTGTGTACTTGGACGACATCCTTGTGGCCAGCGCGTCGGTGGAGGAACACATGACACACCTCAGGCAGCTGTTCGAGAGGCTTAGCGAGCACGGCCTCATCATCAACCCAGCCAAGTGTCAGTTCGGGGAGTCGTCCATCACCTTCCTCGGGCACCACATCACTCCGCAGGGGGCCGTTCCCCTGCCCGACAGGGTTGAGGCTGTCGCCGCGTTCCCCCGTCCCCCTACTGTACAGGCCTTGCAGGAGTTTTTGGGCATGGTGAACTTTTATAACCGTTTCCTGCCTCGTGCTGCACACGTCATGCGTCCCCTTTATGGGGCCCACCGGGGGAAGAAGTCTAAGGACATGTTGGACTGGTCCCCAGAGATGGATGAGGCTTTTGAGGCTGCCAAGTCTGCGCTGGCCAATGCTGCGCTGCTAGCTCACCCGTCGCCGGCCGCCCCTATAGCCCTTACGACGGACGCCTCCGACTATGCCATGGGGGCCATATGTGAGCAGTGGGTGGCTGGTGGATGGCAGCCATTGGCGTTCTCCAGTAAACAGCTCCGGGAAAATGAGCGCAAGTACAGCACCTTTGATAGGGAGCTACTGGGACTTTTCCTCGCAACCAGACACTTTCGGTACCTGTTGGAGGGCCGTCAGTTCACCGCTTTCGTGGACCACAAACCGCTGACGTTCTGCATGGCCAAAACTTCGGAGCCGTGGTCTGGGCGTCAGCAGCGCCATCTCGCGGCGGTCTCTGAGTTCACTACGGACATACAACATGTGTCTGGCAAGGATAACTTTGTCGCCGACTGCCTTTCACGGGCTGTTGTTAACTCCGTTCACTTGGGGCTCGACTACGCCGCTATGGCAGCGGACCAGGCCAAGGACGCGGCCGTTCAGGACTACCGGTCGGGCCCTACGGCGCTGCGCCTGGAGGACGTGGCGTTCGACACGGCCAACACTACCCTCCTCTGCGACGTCTCCACCGGCCAACCGCGACCCCTGGTGCCTGCTTCCTGGCGGCGCCGGGTTTTCGACACCGTCCATGGCCTTTCACATCCTGGGGTGAAGGCCTCGACCAAGATGGTGAGTGTCAAGTTTGTTTGGCCGGGGCTC
Source organism: Entelurus aequoreus (assembly GCF_033978785.1). NCBI lineage: Eukaryota > Metazoa > Chordata > Actinopteri > Syngnathiformes > Syngnathidae > Entelurus > Entelurus aequoreus. The sequence continues at coordinate 41,267,535 of NC_084739.1, forward strand.
CGCAAGGATGTTAGAGCCTGGGCCAGCTCGTGTGTGGCGTGCCAGCGCGCCAAGGTGCACCGCCATACCAAAGCCCCTTTGGTGCCGTTTGTGGTTCCAGAGAGGCGGTTCGACCACGTGAATGTTGACCTTGTGGGCCCTCTGCCTCCCTCCCGTGGTTATACCTTCCTCCTCACTATTGTGGACAGGGCTACCAGATGGCCGGAGGCTATCCCCTTGTCCTTGACGACGGCTGCGGAGGTGGCACGGGCGTTCATCGGCTGCTGGGTGGCCCGTTTTGGCACGCCTGGTGACATCACAAGCGACCGAGGCTCCCAATTTACCTCTGAACTCTGGACGGCGGTTGCTGAGCACCTCGGGATGAAGATCCACCGCACTACTGCCTACAACCCGCAGAGCAACGGACTGTGCGAGCGGTTCCATCGGGACATGAAAGCAGCTCTGCGGGCCAGCCTCACGGGCGGCGACTGGGTGGACCGGCTTCCGTGGGTCATGCTCGGCCTGCGTTCAGCCCCTAAGGAGGACCTCCAGGCATCCGCCGCGGAGCTGGTGTATGGCGAGCCTCTACGGGTTCCAGGGGCGTTCCTTCCGACTGCTACGGCTCCCTGGTCGCTCGCCTCTCACCTCAGTGCGTCCCGGAGCGCTGCTGACGCCTTCGTTCCCGTTCCGACGTCTCGACACTGCCTTCCCCAGTCCTACGTCCCCAAGGATCTGCCATCGGCGAAATACGTTTTCATAAGACACGACAGCCATCGGTCCCCGCTGCAGCCCCCATACGACGGGCCCTTCCGTGTCCTGGAGGCGGGGGATAAGAACTTTGTGGTAGACATGGGGGGCAGACCGGAGCGGGTGGCTATAGACCGTCTCAAGCCTGCTCACGTGGACATTGGGGAGCCGGTGCAAGTGGCCCTGCCGCCGCGACGGGGGCGCCCTCCTCTGTCGGCCCCTGCGCCTGCCTCTCTTCCGGCCCCAGCTCCACCTGTGGCTCGCGTTTCGGGCCCATCTGTTTCCCCTCCTGTCAGGCACAGCCGTTACGGACGGAAGGTCCGCCCCCCGGCCCGTCACCTGTTTTCCCATTGACTTTGCACTGTGTTGGTTACTGTTCATTTACTGCAGGGTCATGTTTTTCTGTTATGCAATTGCACTTTTTCTGTTTTGCAGGGTTTTGTGTAGGTGAATTCTGGGGGGGCCTGTGTGGTGACCCAAACCATATAATGAGAGACATTCACCTAAGAGGACACTGTAGCTTTAAGAGAAGAAGCGGAGGGGGAGTTAGGTTCTTCCGCTTCCGGTTCACGGGTCGTTGTTGTTGTCAAATGTATGACATGCTAGGTTGGAGCTAGTAAACTTCCTCGACTACGCTCACGTCTCCTGTCTCGTTGTTTACTAACTCCACACAAGTGCATTTAAAATTGCAGGGACTGTATCCCTTGCAGACTGTATTGATATATATTGATATATAATGTTGGAACCAAAAATATTAATAACAGAAAGAAACAACTCTTATGTGCGAATGAGTGTGAATGAGTGTAAATGGGGGAGGGAGGTTTTTTGGGTTAGTGCACTAATTGTAAGTGTATCTTGTGTTTTTTGTTGATTTAATAAAAAAAAAAAATAGTAATCATTTTTTGTATTTTTTATTTCTTGTGCGGCCCGGTACCAATCGATCCACGGACCGGTACCGGACCGCGGCCAGGTGGTTGGGGACCACTGTGTTAAAGAATTTGGCAGAGGCTTTTATCCAAAGCGACATACATAAAAAATACATATAAAACAATCACTGTAAACATGATCATTTAAGGGAAGAATGTAATACAAAATATCAATACAAAGTGTCAAGACTGAATAAACTCTCTGCTGCTGCAGCAACAGAGATACAGTCTATAGGTCCCTAAGATATATAGATATCTAATGTATTCATATATTGTTTATGTAGAATATACGCATGTTTATATAACCTAATCATATTGTTTCTTGAATTTAAAATAGCTGACCGTTTTTCCCCCCTTCTCTGGGATTATATTCCCAGTTTTGATCTCGGACCTCTGGTCATTTATAGCATATAAGAATATTTTATTACTGTTAAACAAACTATTAATAATAAAACACGCCAAAACATGTCCAAGTCATGTGACTCGAGTCCACACCTCTGCTATTATCCAATAGCTATATGCCCCATTGGTACTGCATACATAGAGAAGACAGCATTATTACACTTTTAGGCCAGTACTCTGGTAGCCATCAGACGGTACTCAGAAAGTTATCATCTGATGGCCAAATACTCGTGTGGTACTTTTAATGTGAGCAGGCCTGGTGGTCTAAAAGGCAGTCATTGAATGCCCGTTAGAAACTGGGAAAACCTGTGTTGTTCTTTAGATTGTCTGTTAGCCATTCTTTAATGGCTCTGTAGGAAAAGGCCGATTGGGAGAAGGTAGACTTTCTTTTTGGAACATTACAGTCACCCCTGGAAACAGACCTTAACACTCGGCTTGTTAGTTGAGAGTATAGCTGTACATGCATGCTACCTCAGTAGAAATATTTAAGTTCCATCTTAAAACTCATTTGTATACTCTAGCCTTTAAATAGACCCCCCTTTTAGACCAGTTGATCTGCCGTTTCTTTTCTGTTCTGCACAGATTCGGTGACCACAGATGAGGCGCGCTAGCTGTCCAAAGTCGGGACCCAGGGTGGACCACTCATCTGTGCATCAGTTGGGGACGTCTCTGCGCTGCTGACCTGTCTCCACTCAAGATGATCTATTGCTGGCCCCACTATGGACTGGACTCTCACACTATTATGTTAGATCCACTATGGACTTGACTCTCACACTATTAACTAGATCCACTCTACGTACATCTATGGTCCCCTCCAAGGTTTCTCATTGTAATCCCATCGGGTTGAATTTTTTCTTTCCCTGATGTGGAATCTGAGCCAAGGATGTTGTTGTGGCTTGTGCAGCCCTTTGAGACACTCGTGATTTAGGGCTATATAAATAAGCTTTGATTGATTGATTGATGTCTCCTGCATCTGGAGGTCACAACACCTGCAGCGATGCGTGTTCATGATGGATATGATAATATAAGTTGATTAAACACAATGAAACAAGCATGTACTATATTCCTTTTTGCAACATACAACTATTTAGAGTTAATATTCGTATACTTTATACATCATCGTTCCTGCTGCCCTTTACTGTGCTTGGCTCTTGAGATATTCTGTGTTTGTTTGCAATTCTGTCTATTCCACAGAGCTGGGAAAAGGGCAGAATGGGTATATGCATGAATGCACACTGTCGCTAGAAGAAGCGTGCACATCACAACACAGTCTCAACAGTGAAATTCAATCATGAGTATGGTAATTAAATGACAGCGCCAAGCTCTGTTGGAGAGAGACTACTGTGTGTGATACTTTTGAAAAATCGATACAATATTGACTGGATAGCTGCATTTCTGTTCGTGCAAACAATAAGCAGAAAAAAATGTAAATCATTTATCAAGTAAGCAGCTACTCTATTTTAGGTTAGACTGCTTTTACACATTGATACATTGTTAAATAAAATGAATAACAGCTAAGAGCTAATAACAGAATAGGAAGGTTTCACTTCACATGGTCTATCATGTCCATTACTGTAGAAATACTGCTATTTGTTCTCAGTGGAGGTCATTTCAGAGTCAGAACCGATGCTCTCTTATGACAAATATGTCATGCCTGTCAAAGTGTCTCTCTACATATTGTTCTTTAATAAAAAGACACACTTTGGTTGATTCTGTAAATCTTTTTCTCATAGTTTCTGCCAAGCTTGGTCGTCCATTTCAATGCAAGTTTGTCGTGCGTTTTCCCAAACGGTCCAGTGAAATAGTTCCTTTTTCATAGGCGGTCATCCTCATCATAGCCGTCTTAAAGAACCGTTCACCACAGAAACCTCAAATTGAACCAGTCCTCTTTCCAGCACAGCTTGGCAAAGGGTTTAAGCTCAAAACATTTCCTCTGCCATTTTGTGGTGACAAATGAAGCGGTGACCGTTCAACCTGCTTTTATCTGACTCTACGGTTGAATCAGATGCATTCACCCCTTAAACTGCCACCAAACGGGGATTGAAAGCACTCTCTAATTGCTCAAAACCACAAGTGCAGTTCGTCCTCAATAAAGTTCTGCTGCCGCTTTGCCACAGCAAAGACTGGAACATCGCAGCAGGCTGCGGGCACAAACTTATAAAAAAGTTTGGGATCCAAAAACAAACTAAAAAGATTAAACACTGAGTATTGCTAAATAAGGTAAATGTGATGACCGATCCGCATAGTTGCGGGTGTTCGTTCTCCCAGGGATGCAGATCGGGCTTCGGACACAGCTTGCAGGTAAAGAATTGATTTATTAAAGCATAAATCAGACAGGAACAAATAAACACGTGCTCATAGCACTTAAAGTACAAAACTAAAAGACTGGCGTGGGAGCTAGCAAGCCAAAATAGCCTAGTGTGAAAACTAGTCGCTAAAGAGCAGGAAACAAAAGTCGTCAACTGTTGTGTGAACACAAACTACGGTGCAAGACAGACTGAATGGAAAGGCAGGCTTATATAATGATGACAGTAATGAAAAACAGGTGCGCGTCGGGAACACCCGCGGCAGGTGAAAGTAATCAGTGACTATGGTAACCAAACTCAGAAGTGCTTAAACAGGAACTAGAAAGAGATCAAGACTAACAGAAAAACACAAGTGACTAGAAGACGTAAACAGAAATATGATCCGGGCAGCGGATCATAACAGTACCCCCCCTTAAGGGACAGATCCCAGATGTCCCCTGGAAAAACTAAAAACTAAACCCCCCCCCCCCCGACGCCAAAGGCGTCCATAAAAAGTCCATAGACGAGGAGGAGGCCGGCGCCGTGGTGCGGCTCGCCGGACACGAGGAGGTGGGCGGCGCCGAGGTGCGGCCCGCCGGGCACGAGGATGTGGGCACGTCGTCGGCGAAGCAGGTGTGGAAGCCGTAGGAGGCGTCGCCATGGAAGCAGGAGGCGTCGCCATGGAAGCAGGAGGCGTCGCCATGGAAGCAAGAGGCGTCGCCGTGGAAGCAGGAGGCGTCGCCGTGGAAGCAAGAGGCGTCGCCGTGGAAGCAGGAGGCGTCGCCGTGGCAGTAGGAGGCGTCGACGTCGCCGTGGCAGTAGGAGGAGTCGACGTCGCCGTGGAAGCAGGAGGAGTCGACGTCGCCGTGGAAGCAGGAGGAGTCGACGTCGCCGTGGCAGCAGGAGAAGTCGACGTCGCCGTGGCAGCAGAAGGAGTCGACGTCGCCGTGGCAGCAGGAGGAGTCGACGTCGCCGTGGCAGCCGGAGGAGTCGACGTCGCTGTCGTTGCCGTGGCAGCAGGAGTCGCTGCCGGGGCAGCAGGAGTCGCTGTCGTTGCCGGGGCAGCAGGAGTCGCTGTCGTTGCCGGGGCAGCAGGAGTCGCTGTCGTTGCCATGGCAGCAGGAGTCGCTGTCGTTGCCGTGGCAGCAGGTGCTGGTGCGTGACGCAGTCTGGGGACAGGTGCTGGTGCGTGAACCAGTCTGGGGTCAGGTGCTGGTGCGTGAACCAGTCTGGGGTCACGTGCTGGTGCGTGAACCAGAGGCGGAGCAGGCGGCTCGTCTGTCGGCGTGGGCGGAGCCAGAGGCGGAGCGGGCGGCTCGTCTGCCGGCGTGGGCGAAGCAGGCAATGAACTCCTGTGGGTGGTGTGTGTCTCAGCTGTACTGCTGGGTCGGCCGTAGAGGGGATCATCACCTGCAGCGTGGTGAGTATACTTCCCAGCTGTCTCTCCAAAGCCTCAAGGCGGGCATCTTGGCGTTCCGCCATGGCGTTGATGCCAGCCCTAAGAACGCCAAAACGTTCCTCCTGTTGTCTGGCTGGGAGAAGCTGTGCCCTCTCGCTAGCAAAACACCCAGCACTAGCCCCCCCCCCTCAAGAAGCGGATCCCAGACGCGTTCTGTGCAGTCTGGAACAGTCTTTAGGGGTGGGTGGGAGGAGGTGAGGATGGGGGTAGGCCCCTTTTGATTGTTAAAAAAGTTTATTTGCACCCCCCACTAGAGATTGGGTGGGAGCACAGGGAGAAAAAATATGTGCTGTGGGCGGAGCAATAGTTACTGGGGGCGGAACCAAAGTCACTGGAGGTAGAGCTTGAAAGTCAGGTGGTGACTGGGACTGACTAGACCTAAAATTTACAAAAATGTCCTGATAATGTTTAATTATTGAATTAAAGTCATTAGAAAGTGTCTGACAGCAAGAATTAACAGAATTTAAAAAAATGTCTTTGTCCATGACGTCATCAAAAGTGGACGGAGCAACGTCATCAAGGAGCGTGTCATCAGGAGGCGCCGACGGAATGACGTCATGGCTGAAGTCCCAGTGATTGACAGGCCAGTCAGAGTACACCTTGGTAGTGTGGTTGATGGAATTACCAGACATTTGAAGAGGTGAATCCTGGGCTGCCTGCTGATGGTTGTGTTCCGGTGGAGGAGTCTGAGGAAGTGGCGCGTCTTGGTAGCGAATTGAAGACCTCTTGGGCGGCTTCCGTCTTCGCTGACGCGTCCGGTACTGCGGAGGTGTGGCAATGTCCTCGGGCCAAACGGAGTGGATTGGGACCAGCTTTCCGTTAGGACCCCATAACAGGTCCTGGCGCTCCGAAGAGTCTCCGCCTCCATCGCTAGCAACACCATCCACGTACCTTCATCTTCCTCTGACATGCCCGCAGCGAGAGAACTTCTTCTTGCTTGCATCGTACTGTGACGACCGGTTCGCATGGTTGCGGGTGTTCGTTCTCCCAGGGATGCAGATCGGGCTTAGGACACAGCTTGCAGGTAAAGAATTGATTTATTAAAGCATAAATCAGACAGGAACAAATAAACACGTGCTCATAGCACTTAAAGTACAAAACTAAAAGACTAGCGTGGGAGCTAGCAAGCCAAAATAGCCTAGTGTGAAAACTAGTCGCTAAAGAGCAGGAAACAAAAGTCGTCAACTGTTGTGTGAACACAAACTACGATGCAAGACAGACTGAATGGAAAGGCAGGCTTATATAATGATGACAGTAATGAAAAACAGGTGCGCGTCGGGAACACCCGCGGCAGGTGAAAGTAATCAGTAACTATGGTAACCAAACTCATAAGTGCTTAAACAGGAACTAGAAAGAGATCAAGACTAACAGAAAAACACAAGTGACTAGAAAACGTAAACAGAAATATGATCCGGACAGCGGATCATAACAGTAAAACTGACATTTGGGACTCACTCATTTAGGGTAAAGACTTCAATGTGACAAGTAAGGTGTTTAGTTGCAGTAAACAAGTTACAGAGACCTAATGTTGCAGCTGGGAGTAGAGCCATCAGGATCCACAGGTATAATAGGATCTTGCATAAGATCTGATTTTCCATCATAAGTGTGCTGCAGCCAAGCATGTAATACAAATCAAAGTCACATGGTTTGACATCAAAGCCTCACATTCTGGATGCACAGAGCAATATCTCATTTTTTGCATCACAACCGCTGATCTTGCATGTAAACAAGGTCATCCTAAATATAAACTAAGCTGAACAAATAATGCAAATGGCTCACTATGGCAGCCCCTGATGGAAGAAACCGAAACGCAACTACACATCCCAGACGATCTAAGAGTTCACAATGTTGTGTCAAGGGGTGTGTCGTGTGAGACGCCGGAGATTGTAGTGATTTTAAAGTTGCAGACAAACGAGGTCGCAGCGTGAAGTGAAAAGGGTATATATTAATTAAACAGACAAAACAAAAAGCAAGAGCAGTGTGCTCTGGACGGCCAGACTATGAAAGGAACACAACACCATGCTGGAACACAGCAAAAACACTTTCACAGAAATGTGGAGCAGACGGCATCCACAAAGTACGTGCGTACTTCAGCGCAGCGTGAGAAGGATCTTCTATCGTCGCCCGTGAACAGAGAATAGAATAATGTCCTGACAAACCAATGGTGTCGCAAGCTCAACTTAAAAAATGCTAATCACAAACAGAAAACAGGTGAAGGGAAAAGTGCTCGAAGGCAAGTGTAAAGCGGTTACGAATAAACACCAACACAACAGGAAGTGCCACCAAAATAAGAGTGCAGGACAGGAACTAACACTAAACACAGGAGAACACTAACAAACGCAACATAAGGTACGGCCTGGTGTAACCAGCCGTGACATGTTGTGAATAGTTTTCATTTTCACCAATCAGATTTGTCGACATTTAATACTGTTTTTGTTTTCCAAACTATGCACATTTGTGTGCAAATAAAGCATGTTTTGTTCGATTTGTTGAAATCCAGTGCTTTTTGTGGTTGGGGTAACAAAGTGAACTTGAAACACTGACAACAAATTCATTAAGTCACAAGGTGATTCAAGGATTATTTAAAAACAATAAGCCTCAAAACATTGCAACGTTTCAGGTATCAGGTATTTTAGGCCAAAACAGTGACAATAAAATCAGTTTAACTAACTGTGCATGCTTTATTGACTGAAATACCTAAAGCCCTATTGTTCCATTTTCTTGTAGCATACTGGAATGCCATTTATGCTATGAATGTTCATGTATGTCATTGTATAAGCCAGGGGTCGGCAACCCGCGGCTCCGGAGCCGCATGCGGCTCCTTGACCACTCTAATGCGGCTCAGCTACATACATGCCGACCCCCCCGATTTTCCCAGGAGATTTATGGATCTCAGTGTCTCTCATAGATTACTCCCAGGGAAAAAAAAATCCTATTTACACTCTAATTACTAAATAAAGGGAGTGCCGTAATTGTCCTCTATAGCATTTACATACAGCGTGCCAGTCCAGCCACATGTTGCATGTTGTTCTTACTTGCACACAGAGGAGACAGCAAAGCATACTTACTCATCAGCCACACAGCTTACACTGACGGTAGCCGTATCAAACAACTTTAACATTGTTACGTTTCAAATATGCGCCACACTGTGAACCCACACCAAAAAAGAATGAAAAACACATTTCTGGAGAACATCCCACCGTAACACAACATAAACACAACACAACCATTACCCAGAATCCCATGCAGCCCTAACTCTTCCGGTCTACATTATACACCCCCGCTACCACCAAATCCCCCCACACATCAACCCCCCCCTCTCTGTGCGTTGGTTGAGCGGAAGAGTTAGGGCTGCATGGGATTCTGGGTATTGGTACCGTCAGTGTAAGATGTGTGGCTGCTGAGTTAGTACGCCTTGCTGTCACTTACGTGAGCAAGCTGAAATTGCATCCTACGTGTGGTCAAGCAGGTACACTGCTAGGGCAGACTGTAGAGGGCGCCAAATGCAGTGTCATCACGCTCTGATATTCGGGAGTCTCCCGGGAAAAATTAGAGGGTTGGCAAGCGTGACGCTATCAAGCACCATTCATTCAAAACTCGGGGGCTGCACTAACATCAAATTTCCACATTAAAGTGCGTGCCGGTGCGTGTGTCGGAGACCCCTGGTTAACATAGCACAAAGCATTTAAAGGCCTACTGAAATGAATTTTTTTAATTTAAACGGGGATAGCAGATCTATTCTATGTGTCATACTTGATCATTTCGCGATATTGCCATATTTTTGCTGAAAGGATTTAGTATAGAACAACGACGATAAAGATTGCAACTTTTGGTATCTGATAAAAAAAAGGCTTGCACCTACCGGAAGTAGCGTGACGTAGTCAGTTGAACATATACGCAAAGTTCCCTATTGTTTACAATGATGGCCGCATGAAGTGAGAGAGATTCGGACCGAGAAAGCGACAATTTCCCCATTAATTTGAGCGAGGATGAAAGATTTGTGGATGAGTAAAGTGCAAGTGAAGGACTAGTGGGGAGTTGAAGCTATTCAGATAGGGAAGATGCTGTGAGAGCCGGGGGTGACCTGATATTCAGCTGGGAATGACTACAACAGTAAATAAACACAAGACATATATATACTCTATTAGCCACAACACAACCAGGCTTATATTTAATATGCCACAAATTAATCCTGCATAATAACACCTGCGTGTTTGTTATGCTAGCTCCTAGCTCCTCTGCTAGCTCCTAGCTCCATAGAACACGCCAATACAATTCAAACACCTGATCAACACACACAATCACTCAGCCCAAAAGACCGTTCACCTAACCCAAGGTTCATAAAGCTTATATATTTTTAAAAAGTTACGTACGTGACGCGCACGTACGGTACGGTACGTGTTATGCTAGCTCCTAGCTCCTCTGCTAGCTCCTAGCTCCATAGAACACGCCAATACAATTCAAACACATGATCAACACACACAATCACTCAGCCCAAAAGACCGTTCACCTAACCCAAGGTTCATAAAGCTTATATATTTTTAAAAAGTTACGTACGTGACGCGCACGTACGGTACGGTACGTGTTATGCTAGCTCCTAGCTCCTCAGCTAGCTCCTAGCTCCATAGAACACGCCAATACAATTCAAACACATGATCAACACACACAATCACTCAGCCCAAAAGACCGTTCACCTAACCCAAGGTTCATAAAGCTTATATATTTTTAAAAAGTTACGTACATACGCAAAAAAAAGCCAAAGCTGCATACTCACAGTAGCACGTCTGCGTCTTTGTCATCCAAATCAAAGTAATCCTGGTAAGAGTCTGTGTTGTCCCAGTTCTCTACAGGCGTCTGTGTATCCAAATCAAAAGTCCTCCTGGTTAGAGTCTCTGTTATCCGAGTTCTTCCATCTTGACTGCATCTTTCGGGAATGTAAACAAAGAAGCGCCGGCTGTGTACTGTTGTGGCTGACTACGTTCGAAAAATACGTCCATTTCGCACCGACAACTTTCTTCTTTGCTATCTCGGCTTCCTTCTCCATAATGCAATGAACATGATTGCAACAGATTCACGAACACAGATGTCCAGAATACTGTGGAATTATGAAATGAAAACAGAGCTTTTTCGTATCGGCTTCAATGTGGAAGGCATACCCGTGTTCGCCGGGCTACGTCACACGCATACGTCATCCTCAGAGGCGTTTCGAACCGGAAGTTTAGCGGCAAATTTAAAATGTCACTTTATAAGTTAACCCGGCCGTATTGGCATGTGTTATAATGTTAAGATTTCATCATTGATATATAAACTATCAGACTGCGTGGTCGGTAGTAGTGGGTTTCAGTAGGCCTTTAAGCTTTGTATGCAGTGTTTTTCATTTTAAATTTAATTTTTTTTTTTGTGGCTCCCATTACTTTCTTTAATTTGTGAAACTTGCCAAAATGGCTCTTTGAGTGGTAAAGGTTGCCGACCCCTGGTATAAGCTGTCATTTTATTTGATGTTATTAGTCGTTGCAAGGACTTGTAGTTTTGGCAGGCAGGTGAGGCAGGGCCTTAAGCATTTTAATTAAAAGTAATAATTCACAAAATAAATAATAATATTTATTAATTAAACTGTTATATATGTATTTTCTGTATGTTTACAATCTTTTCTTCAGTAAAAGTGTGCACATTTCCTGATCATATTGAGTACAGGAAGCTGATATGAGGCTGCCGCTATTGACGCTCCTGTCTGCTTAACGCGTATGCAAATGTACTTAGTACACTTAATGAATACATCATAGAAGCCAGACAAGGCAGTGCAGCATTTTTTTTTCATCAACATTGTCACTATAATGTTTCGAGATTTTTTTTTACACTGTATAATCTAAAACCTGCGTGAATTATTTACTGTAAGTGTGACATCATAATTCTTGCTAATAGGACTATAAGTACAGAAACATCTTAACGAAGGGAATGTGGTACGCTTAGTCACCACACATACAGAGTCAGTATGAATTGGGGTGGCAGGTGTGTGTTGCTACCATACCATCTTTTTCTACAGAACAAGGCAGTGGCTTTTAATTAAAAACAAATTGAACATTTGTACATATTTTTTGTAACATATTTACACTATCAAAATACAAATAACTTGCATGTATACATGCAAGTTCAAATTAAGTCTACAAACTGGACTTTTAGACAAAACGTAAGGTGAAGAGACTTTTTTCGATTTAAAGTACTAGTTCATGTATAAGATCCTGGACAAAGATCGGTAAAATAAATTGACATGCAAAAAAAAAGGTAAGACCACAAATGTTTTGTTTTATTTTATAAAAGTAACTATGTTTGACTAAGAAGTATTTCAAAAAGATAATGATTCCCTTTTTTCTTGTTATCCTCCTAATGAGCAGCCTGTATTAACATTGATGAGAGAATACAAAATTAATTACAAATGTATAAATACATTAAATGCAAAATAAATTGTCTGTTTGTATCACTTACACTAAACAAAAATATAAACACAACACTTTTGTTTTTGCTCCCATTTTTAATGAGTTGAACTCAAAGATCTACAACTTTTATTATATACACATAAGACCTATTTCTCTCAAATATTGTTCACAAATCTTTCTAAATCTGTGTTAGTGAGCATTTATTTTTTGCCAAGATAATCCATCCCACCTCAAAGGTGTGGCATATCAAGATGCTGATTAAACAGCATGATTATTGCACAGGTGTGCCTTAGTCCGGCCACAATAAAGGGCCACTCTGAAATGTGCAGTTTTGCTTTATTGGGGGTCAGAAAAGCAATCAGTATCTGGTGTGAGCCCCATTTGCCTGACACAGTGCAACACATCTCCTTCACATAGAGTTGATCAGGTTGTTGATTGTGGCCTGTGGAATGTTGGTCCACTCCTCTTCAATGGCTGTGCCAAGTTGCTGGATATTTGCAGGATCAGGAACACGCTGTTGTATACGCCGATCCACAGCATCCCAAACATGCTCAATGGGTGACATCTTTGGTGAGTATGCTGGCCATGTAAGACCTGGAATGTTTTCAGCTATCAGGAATTGTGTACTTTCAACATAGGGCCGTGCATTGCCATGCTGCAACATGAGGTGATGGTTTCGAGTGGATTGCACAACAATAGGCCTCAGGATCTCGTCACGTAATTTCTGTGCTTTCAAAAAAACCATCAATAGAATGCACTTGCGTTCGTTGTCTATTACATACACATGCCCATACCGTAACACCACCCCCACCATGGGGTACTCGATTCACAACGTTGACATCAGAAAACCGCTCAACCACACAACGCCACACAGGCTGTCTGCCATCTGCCCTGAACAGTGAAAACTGGGTTTCATCCATGAAGAGAACACCTCTCCAACGTGCCAGGCACCATCAAAATGTGAGCATTTGCCTACTCAAGTCGGTTACGACGACACATTGCAGTCAGGTTGAGACCCCGATGACAACGACACACATGCAGATGAGCTTACCTGAGACGGTTTCTCACAGTTTGTGCAGACATTCTTTGGTTATGCAAACCACTTGTTGCTGCAGCTGTCTGGGTGGCTGGTCTCGGACGATCATGCAGGTGTACTTGCTGAATGTGGAGGTGGGCTGGTGTGGGTACATGTGGTCTGTGGTTGTGAGGCCAGTTGGATGTACTGCCAAATTCTTTGAAACGCCTTTGGAGACGGCTTAAGGTCGAGAAATGAACATTCAAATCACGGGCAACAGCTCTGGTGGACATTCCTGCAGTCAGAATGCCAACTGCATGCTCCCTTAAAATTTGTGACATCTGTGGCATTGTGCTGTGTGATAAAACACCAAATACTGACTGCTTTTCTGACCCCCCTGACCACAATAAAGCAAAACTGCACATTTCAGAGTGGGCTTTTATTGTGGGTAGCGCCAGCCACACCTGTGCTATAAACGTGCTGTTTAATCAGCATCTTGATATGCCACTCCTGTGAGGTGGGATGGTTTATCCTGGCAATTAAAAAATGCTCACCAACACAGATTTAGACAGATTTGTGAACAATATTTGAGAAGAATTGGTCATTTGTGTACAGAGTAAAAGTTTTAGATCTTTATGGGAGCAAAACAAAAGTGTTGCGTTTGTTTTTGTTCAGATGTTGTCTCCATAATACTGTGTATGAGTGTATGTCAGGTACTGTCAAAATAGAGTGATGTAAGGACTATAGATCAGAATTAGCTATAGGTGAAATCTGACACACCCACTAATACATTTGTGATTAGTGTATAATTGTTAATGTATGAAACGAGAAAAAAAGATTTGTAGTTATAGCTATTTAAAACTAATTTACATGTTTACAGAGATTATTTTTGACTTTTGGGTTCCCATGTAGAGTCGTGTGTATTGTGGGGTTTCTCATGTTCACAGTACTCTCCAGGGAGGTATTAGAAACAAGATGTAATTTGACTCTGTGTGCCAGAGACAACCCTTAAAACTACTCCGCTAGCCCTCTTCTCTGCTAGTCCCTGATAAATGTGTTGTTTCACTCATTTGCTCTTCACTGAGATGCAAACACAGGCGCCCAGTGACAGAAAACGTCAGTTGGAAGTATTTGAGACGCCAGCTGAATCAACATTCCCTGCATAAAGAACACAACATAATTACACGCTCACACACTATACATCTGGCAATTAAGAGTATTTTTTTTTAAAATTAAAAATAAGCTGATGAAAAAAACAATACAAGTGTCCGTCTATATTATGTATTTAAAGCTAATATTTCAAACAATATATGTTAAGTGACCTGGTTGTGGTTCCTTCTGTTTGGCTACTCTTATCACATCAAAAACGGGCCTACTCATTTCTGTGACGCACTGCAGAGTTAAACATATGAACCCTTCTTCCTGTTCTCTTTTCACTACATTCTCCTCCATTTGTCTGTTTTTGGCTGATGACACTGGAGGCAAGCCAAGCAAAATGTTGACCCTGGTTCCCACATGGAGCTGCTTCTGCAGGACATTTGCTCATGGCCCCACAGCAGAAACAGACAACCGCCAGCTGTCCAGAGTCTACAGGTAGGAATTAGTTGAAACCAGAATTCAAAATAGTCCAAATGAAATGTATTTAAAGGGGAACTGTACTTTTTTCCCCGGAACGTTCACAATCATTATAACAGACATGACGACGGATGGATTTCATTTAACTTGGAAATAAAAGTAAATAAAAGTCTGCCTTCAGCGGAGCCAATGGAAGCTCCACTATTTTGCCCATAAAATCCAATAAATATCCATTAAAAAAGCGCCAAAAATACTCCATTTACATTTCATCACTTGAATATAATATGTTATGTATGCAGGAGGAGTTGACGGCAAAGACCAGAAGAAGGCGTAGTTGCTCTACGATTTATTATAAATATATATATATATATATATATATATATATATATATATATATATATATATATATATATATATATATATATATATATATATATATATATATATATATATAGACCATATATAGACCATATATATAATAACAACCAATTATACTTAAACTAAGGAAATGGAGTGTGACTAAATTCAAGAGTGTGTATGGTGTGAGACTTTGTGAAGCAGTTATCATTTGAGTGTTACCGGGAGGTGTTGTTCCAAACTCAGAAGTCCAAGAGGGCGAGGCTGATCTGGGAAGTCCGTGAGACAGGCGAAAGATCCAGGGCGAGAGAGAGAGAGGCTTCAGAGTCTGTGTCCATGCGAGGGGGTCGAGATCCGGGAAGGCAGTCGAGATCCAGGGGGAGTCCAAGGGAGCAAAACACAGCTCGAAACAAAGGCGACGGAAGAAAACACTGCGGAGCACAAGGGAGAAGACAATGGACACATGAACATGGAAGCGGGAGGACACTGAACGCGAGAATGCACAAGGAAAGCCAGATACAGGACAGCTTACTGTAACAGGGAACAGAAGATTAAGTTCCGGCCAGGATATTTGGCTCCGCTGGTTTTTATTCAACTCGCCCTCATCAGTCCCAGGTGTGCTGATTGCCGGCGATTGATTGCAGCTGCCACCGGTCTGGGGCGCGCACAGCGCGCTCTTGGAGCTGCGCTCTGTGCAGCGCACAGATGAATGCGCACTGACGCGCGACCGGACCGTGACAGTACCCCCCTCCTATGGACAGCTTCCGGATGTCCTATGACCCGAAAGAGAAGATCAAAAGTCAAGGGAGGGTGGAGGCGTGAACTGGTGGTGGGTCACCAGCCCACGTGTCCCTGAATCCACCGAGGACGAGTCTGGTGGCGGCGGCGCTGCGGCCGGCGAGGCGGGCAACCAAAGAACGGCTACCTTCTTGGCTGTCGGGAAGGCGGATGCGAGTGGCGCTACAAGCATCCATGCACTGCCCGCAGAGGGCCCTGCGTGCGGGCACCTGATGGCCGCCTGTGCGGCCGGCCAACCGGAGTTCGCAGGGGCATCAAAGCCGGAGACGAGGAGGATGATGTCGTCGGAGCCGGAGACGAGGAGGACGACGTCGTCGGAGCCGGAGACGTGGAGGACGATGTCGTCAGAGCCGGAGATGTAGCAGCTGGCTGAGCAGCTGGCCAAGGTGCTGAAGCGGGCGCTGGCCGTGGTGCTAAAGCCGACGCTGCTGGTCGTGGTGCTGAAGCCGGCGCTGCTGGCCGTGGTGCTGCTAGCCGTGGGGCTGAAGTCACTGGGAGCGGGGCTAGCAAAGAGAAAAAAAAAACTAAAACGTTTTTCCGTCTGGTCCATATTTAATTGATTTGGCCGGAACTTACTGTTATGTTTACTGGGGGAGTTGTTACGGCACAGTTCCACAAGAGGGCGTAGTTGCTCTATGATTTATTATATATATATATATATAGACCATATATATATACATAATAACAAGCAATTATACTTAAACTAAGGAAATGGAGTGTAACTAAATTCAAGAGTGTGCATGGTGTGAGACTATGTGAAGCAGTTATCTGTTGAGTGTTACCAGGAGGTGTTGAGTGTTACCAGGAGGTGTTGTTCCAAACTCGGAAGTCCAAGAGGGCGAGGCTGATCTGGGAAGTCCATGAGACAGGCGAAAGATCCAGGGTGAGAGAGAGAGGCGTCAGAGTCCGTGCCCATGTGAGGGGGTCGAGTTCCGGGAAGGCAGTCGAGATCCTGGTCTTATTCACTTGGCTCACCGTCGGCAGCATCTTTTCTCCTTCATCTTTGTTGTAGCGGTGTAGCGTGCAAGGACGGGTGTGAAAGAAGTGTCAAAAAATGTAACTGTTTTAATGACATTCAGACTTTACTTTAATCAATAACAGAGCAGCATCCCCTCATCCGTGGCTCATTAGTGCAACAACAATGCCGGAAATGTGTCCCGTGAAAAACCGTCCAACCGGAACTCTCTAATAACTAAAGTTTCTGGGGTGAATAATGTGAACTCACTACGCCGGTATGTTTTAGCGCTTTCATGGCGAGTTTACTGACAGATATAAGTAAGAACTTTACACTACTTTATGTTAGAAATGCCAACAGCGTACAATGAATGTCCCATAACAAGAAGATAGAGAAAAAAAAGAAGCTTATCGACTATGTTGATAAGCACAGACTACAAAGGCGGACGCGCGCACATTTTCAGGACTTATGCAGATCCCAAATACAGATCAGCAGGTACGAGAAGGTAAGAAAAGTTGCTTTTGCATATTATTGCTATACAAAAGGTAAGATAATATGTCTTACCTTATACACACAGCATAATAATACTTGCATGTTGAAGCACAGTACTATCCATCTAGCGGTACGGCTTCATAGCTTACCAAAGTCGTTCTAAAACATTTTGATAGATTTTTGAGCGCCGTGTGTAATGTTCTATATTTTCAATGGTGTTGTTTACTTGAGTCATATTGCAGTCTACACGTATCTCTTATGTGTGACTGTCCATCATATTGCAGTCCACACGTATCCCTTATGTGTGACTGCCATCTACTGGTCAGACTTATCATTTCACCATGTACCAAATAAAATAGCTCTGAGGTCGATAAGCACAACCAAAATTATTTCGTTCATTAGGCACACCGGGTTATAAGGTGCACTGTCGAGTTTTGAGAAAATGAAAGGATTTTAAGTGCGCCTTATAGTCCGAAAAATACAGTGTTCTTTCAATGTCTGTGTACTTGTGTTTGGCTTTCTATTCTACTGTTACCAAATTGCATTACTTTAGTTTTAATGAGATTCACAGGTAGTCTGTTTTTGTCAAACCATCTCTTTAATTTGTTCTTTTGTTCTGTTATTTGTATCAGCTTCTGTGTGTTCTCTCCTGAATAAAACGGCGCATCCTGAAGAGAAGGTCAGAAAGCGCCTTCAAGATGTTCTGTAAAACAGCTATATAAATAAACTTTGATCACATAAACTATGCAACATTTTGACCAAATAACCACCATTACATGTTATGTAGACCACAAGAAAGTGTTTGAAATGTAGAAAAAAAAATCATAATATGTCCCCTTCAATGCACTTTATAATCCGGTGTGCCTTTTGTATGAAAATGGACCACCTCATCGGCAGTGCGCCTTATAATCACTCTATGTTCCAAAATATAAGGTAGAAGATAGCGTAAAAATAAATAAATGATAAATGGGTTATACTTGTATAGCGCTTTTCTACTTTCAAGGTACTCAAAGCACTTTGACAGTATTTCCACATTCATCCATTCACACACACATTCACACACTGATGGCGGGAACTGCCATGCAAGGCGCTAACCAGCAGCCATCAGGAGCAAGGGTGAAGTGTTTTGCCCAAGGACACAACGGACGTGACTAGGATGGTAGAAGGTGGGGATTGACCCCCAGTAACCAGCAATCCTCCGATTGCTAGCACGGCCACTTTACCAACTTCGCCACGCCGCCCCTTACTTTACTAATGAGAGTACACTCTAAATATATTTTATCATATTAGCTGTACATACTGTGATGAATTTGAAAAACAACAATATTATATATTTATTTTATTAGGATTTTAATGGTAAACAGAGCACTATTTAGAGGTGTAACAGTAAATGTATTTATATCAAAACATTTTAATACGTTATCTTAGATTCAGAACACCTTGTCAAATGTATTTCTATTTTGTATTTCTATTTTTGAAATAGAACCCAATGTTGATTTTTGACATTTTTATTTTTAAAGACAACAGTCACAATTAAGGATGGATGAATTGAGCAAGTCATCCCTGCGTTCAAGGCTACTGAAAAGTCTGAATTATTCCAAATAGAGATTACGGGGGCCATTTAGAAACTAAATAATTGAATTTTAAAAATCTCAGTGAGATATCGATCTGCCCGAAAGTAAGATGAACTCGTTTGCTGGCATTATTCCAACACACTTTTCAGAGTGGGAGGTTGAACATTTTTCAACTTCCCAGTTTTCTGCAGTAACGATCTGCTTTTACTGTATGTTTTTTATTTTATTTTGGTACAGAATAAAGTTGCATACGCATTAATGCATTTTATTGTGTTTTTACAATGCAGGTTACAGTTAGAAATGCCTTCAGGGGCAAGCAGATTCATTTGTTGCATTTGGTTCTTTTCAGGCTCCGTTGCATCACTCCAACCCTGAACTCCTTTTAAACTACAGTCTGAAGATAACGGCCAAGTGAGAAGATCTGGGCCAAGCCGAGGAGATAAGAACCACGTGAAGAACAAAGAACAGCCAGAGGGCCAGTGCCCTCGGATAAGACAGTTCTAAAGGACAGTGACCTTCATCTTCAGTGACAAAATAATTTAGCGAGGGCTCCTCCACCACTAGACTCATCGCTTTGAATGGAAATGTCTATTTCCACCTCCGACCTTGCATGGTTTTCACATTTGTCCAGGGTAAGATTGGTAATTACTGCCACAAATAATTTCATATGTTAACCAAATTCTATTCTAAAACATAAAATAAATACAAATACACAATATACTTTCCTTGGCTGAAGAAACAGAGTTCTGGCTTAATACGAGTCTTTTCTTCTCCCGTTGTAATGGGGAAAGACATCAATGTGTATTTTATCCATGTTTGCATTTAAGCCCGCTAGCGATTAGTGCGCTAGCTGCTTCTCCTGGATACAAGCAGTATCACAGGTCTGTAAGTTTATCAAATTATGGTAATCAATTACAGTTTTATGATAATTTTACTTTTAATTTTGTTTATGGTGTCTCACTGGTTCTAGACATAACCGTGGTAAATATATATTTGCAAAGTAGTATTCTTATTTACAAATGAAATATTTAAAAAAAGTATTTAACAGAACAACCTTCGAGTTACCAGCTACTCATTCCACACAATATGGTAGCCTTAAGAGCGTTGGACTTGCCGGTTGCCAGAGGATCCTCTCAAATCAAATCAAACTTTATTTATAAAGCGCTTTTCATACATATAACACACATAAAACAAATGCAACGCAAAGTGCTTTACAAAGTTAAAAACAATACCCCGGTGATTCATACCCCCCATTATGCACTCCCCCAGCTACAGGACTGCTTTGCACACACTGCATGGGAAGTTTTCAAAGACCAAGACCTTCCCACACACACAGAGTCGGTACTATCCTACATAAAAGTACTGTATCGGCAATGTCACTGTGGAAAAAAGCATCCGGGTTTACCCAAACCAGAAACCCTGGATGACAAGCCAGGTCCGGAGGCTCCTCAAGGCCCGTGACACCGCTTTATACAGTGCTGCCCGTGCTGACCTAAAGAGAGGACTCAAGGAAGCCAAGAGGGACTACAAAGAGAGGATCGAAGACCACCTCTCAAGCAACGACCCACGGCACATCACCAATTATAAAGGCTGTGACGCAGCAACCGGGGACTGGGATGTATCGCTGGCAGAGGAGCTGAACTGCTTCTTTGCTGGCTTTGAGACATCACAAACAGTCACAACCTCACCACCCCCAGCCCTACCAACCCCCCCAGTCCCCAGCACTCCCACACTCACTCTTGAAGAGCACAAGGTCAGGCGGGTGCTCAAGGCAGTGAACCCCAGGAAAGCGGCTGGTCCAGACGGTGTACCCGGGAAGGTGTTCAAAGCATGTGCTGACCAGCTCTCCTACATTATCACCGTCCTCTTCAACCTCTCCTTGGCACAGGCACTCATGCCACCCTGCATTAAATCCGCTACAATTATCCCGGTACCCAAGAAAGCTGCCACAAACAACCTCAACGACTATCGCCCAGTAGCACTCACAACTGTCATCATGAAGTTCTTCGAGAGGCTGGTCCTACACTACATTCAAGCCTGCTTCCCCCCCCATCCTAGACCCACAGCAGTTTTCCTACCGGGCAAACAGATCCACGGACGAGGCCATTAACATGGCTCTCCACTCGGCACTGAGCTACCTGGAACACAGAGGGAGCTATTTCAGGATGCTTTTCATTGACTATAGATCTGCCTTCAATACCATCATTCCAGACATCCTGGTCACCAAACTGCTGGACTTAGGCCTCCCCACACCCACCTGTCTTTGGATCAAGGACTTCCTGACCAACCGACCTCAGACAGTGAAACTCGGCCCCCATCTCTCCTCCTCCCGCACACTCAGCATCGGCTCTCCACAGGGCTGTGTGCTGAGCCCTTTGCTGTATTCCCTCTACACCCATGACTGTAGTCCAGCCCACCCGGAGAACACCATAATCAAATTCGCCGATGACACAACGGTGGTAGGTCCCATTACAGGGGGGGATGAGTCTGCATACAGAGATGAGGTCCTGAAACTAGCAGCGTGGTGTTCAGTGAATAATCTGGCACTGAACACCACAAAAACCAAGGAACTCATCTTTGACTTCAGGAAAAACACTGCAGATCCCGCCCCCCTCTACATCAAAGGCGAGGAGGTGGAGAGAGTCACCACCTTCAAGTTCCTCGTCACCCTCATATCTGCTGACCTCTCCTGGACCCAAAATACAACTGCGGTCATCCGGAAGGCCCAGCGGAGACTCCACTTCCTGAGGGTGCTGAGGAAGAACAGACTGGAGAGGCAGCTGATGGTGACTTTCTATCGCTCGGCTGTCGGGAGCCTGCTGACGTATTGCATAACAGTGTGGTACGCCAGCTTCACTGAAACAGACAAACAGGCGATTCCCCTCCCTGAAGGATTTACACAACTCCCGCTGCCTCAACAAAGCAAAAAGCATCACCAAGGACAGCACACACCCTGGCTTCCACCTGTTCGACCTGCTACCATCAGGCAGGCGCTACAGGTGCATCAAAGCCAGAACAAACAGGCTCAGATACAGCTTCTTTCCCAGAGCTGTCACCATCTTGAACTCTAACTTATAATAATAATTCACCCCTATACAATATCCTACCCTAATACCCTACTGTGCAATATTACCTTTCGAGGGCAATACGTCCGACACTGACTGTTATTTATTACTCCGGTACTCTTGTCTTGTTCTGTATATTGTACAGTATTTTGTATTTCTATAGTGTTTTGTATATTGTACAGGATTGCTTATTATTTTTATTGGATAGTAGTCTGTTTATTTCAATTGTTAGTTTTTTCTTTATTACCTGTTGTGTAATTTATTTTTACCCCATATTTGTTCCCACGACCGCACCTTAAATTGAAGTCCTTAATCTCGTTATATGCAAATATAATGACAATAAAGTCCATTCTATTCTATTCTATTTTACTATCATCATAATACAGTCATCACACAAGATAAACATCAGAGTATATACATTGAATTATTGACATTATTTACAATCCGGGGTGGGGGGTGGGGGGGTGGGGGGGTTAGGTTTGGTTGATATCAACACTTCAGTCATCAACAATTGCATCATCAGAGAAATGGACATTGGGACAGTGTAGGACGGACTTGGTAGGATATGTACAGCAAGTAGTGGACAAAGAGATAGAGATAAGAGAGCGTAAGAATAAGAATAAGTATCTACATTTGATTATTTACATTTGATCATTTACAATCCGGGGAGGTAGGATGTGAAAGGAATTTTGTTAGTTTACGGTTAAAGTTGACTGGAGGTGTTCTTTTAGTGCGGTTTTGAAGGAGGATATAGATGCCCTTTCTTTTACACCTGTTGGGAGTGCATTCCATATTGATTTGGCATAGAAGGAGAATGAGTTAAGACCTTTGTTAAATCGGAATCTGGGTTTAACGTGGTTAGTGGAGCTCCCCCTGGTGTTGTGGTTATGGCTGTCATTTACGTTAAGGAAGTAGTTTGACATGTCCTTCGGTATCAGGTAGGTGTAGCGGATTTCATAGACTAGGCTCAGTGCAAGTTGTTTTACTCTGTCCTCCACCCTGAGCCAGCCCACTTTGGAGAAGTGGGTAGGAGTGAGGTGTGATCTGGGGTGGAGGTCTAGAAGTAACCCGACTAGCTAGTTCTGGGATGTTTGGAGTTTAGATTTGAGGGTTTTGGAGGTGCTAGGGTACCAGGAGGTGCAAGCGTAATCGAAAAAGGGTTGAATGAGAGTTCCCGCTAGAATTTTCATGGTACTTTTGTTGACCAGAGAGGAGATTCTAAAGAGAAATTGTGTTCGTTGGTTGACCTTTTTGATTACCCTGGTTGCCATTTTATCACAGGAAAGATTAGCCTCTAGAATGGAACCTAGGTCGGTGACCTCAACTTTCCTGGTGATAACAATGTCACCCACTTTTATAGTGAAGTCACTGATTTTCTTAAGGTTGATGTGGGACCCAATTAGGATGGATTCCGTTTTACCCAAGTGTATGGATAGCTAGTTGTCAGCGAGCCAGGTACAAATTCTACAGAGTTCAGCACTGAGGATTTTCTCCACCTGTGACTTGTCCTTGCCGGATACCAGCAGGGCCGAGTCATCCGCAAACAAGAACAATTCACAGTCGCATGCTGATGGCATATCGTTTATGTACATTAGGAACAGTAAAGGCCCTAATATACTGCCTTGGGAGACTCCACAGCTTACTGAGAGGGGGGGGACACGGTGCCGTTCACCTCTACCACCTGTTTCCTCCCCTCCAAGTAAGATTGCATCCAGCTTGATGAGGTTTTATAAAATACGATTGCTCTGAGCCTATCCAACAGTATAGCGTGGTTAACGGTGTCAAAGTGTCACGATTTAGCAAGCTGGCGGACCCAAAAGCAGACAAGACAGGCAGATTAAAAGTCCAAAGGGTTTAATTTAGGCAAATGAGGGATGAGGGAAAGGCGTCGTCAGCTGGAGTGGAGGTGTCTGGCAGGCAGGCAGGCTTAGAGGAGGTAGGCACTGGAGGCAGAGGAAAACAATGGTGTGTCGAGGAACAAGATACCAGGAGCAAAAGGCACAAACAAAAGATCAACAAGATCATCAAAATACTACTAGAACTGGCGAGAAGCGTTACCACATGGAGAGCTGTGAAACGATCTGGCAGCGTTGTGTGAGGAGACCAGGGCTTTTTTGGAGTGGAGGTGATTAGCTGATGGCAGGCAGGTGAGTGAGCTGATCAGCGCCAGGTGTGCCAGACTGGGAAGCCAGGAATCCAAACTCCGCCCACACATGACCACACCCAGATAGACAAGACAGACAAGACATACACACAAGACACTGGGGACTGTGACACAAAGGCCTTCTGAAGTTCCATCATGACCATGCCGCAGTATTTGCCCGCATCCACCTCATGTTTGATGTGGTTGGTCAGATAGAGAAGGCATGTGTCAGTGGAGTGGTTAGTTCTGAAGCCGGATTGGAATTTGTACATGAGTTTATTAGTGGCAAGGTAACTATCGACCTGTTCATAAACTATTTTTTCCATTACTTTCGAAATGGAACTGAGAATAGAAACAGGTCGGTAGTTGCCAGGTTCCAATTTGCTTCCTTTTTTAAAAAGGGGAGTTACTCTTGCGATCTTGAAATCTTTTGGTACTTGGCCTTGTGTAATTGAGAGGTTTATTATGTGTGTGATGATTGGGGCAATGGTGGTGGCAGAGTCCCTGAGGAATCTGGAGGGGATATTGTCAAGGCCGGTGGCCTTGTTTGGGTGGAGCGCACTCAATTTTTTAAGCACCTCGTCAGTTGAGACCATTTCTAATTTGAAATCATTGTTGGATACTCCTAGCTTTCTGTAGAAGGCTTTGATGTGTTCCACACCAAAGCGACCAGAGTGGTGGGACAGCTTGTTGACTAGAGTTGTGGCTATGCTGGTGAAAAAGGTGTTAAGTCTGCTTACTACCTCCAATTTGTCTGTAATGAGGGAGTCACCCTCCTTGATACTGATGTTGGTGAGTCTGGTTTTATGTTTCTGGCTGCAGCCAGGAAGCTGGTTGTTGAGGATTTTCCAGAGCTCACGTGGCTTATTTGTGTTTTCCTCTATTTTGTTGTTAATGTAATTTTTTTTTAATGATTAAGTCAGGTTGGTTGTCTTATTTCTTAATTTATTGCATTGCTTTTTGAGTGTTGAAAGGAGTGATTTGAGGTTATTATTGGGTTGTTTATCTACTTCGGTTTTACTTTTGGTATTCGGAGTATTTTCTGTCTCTGTCTCTGTGCTCCGACCGCTGGAGCACAGGTGAGCTCGGGTTGAGATGAGCAAATAAGGGCTGGCATAGGTGGAGAGCTAATGTTTTTAGCATAGCTCCGACGAGGTCCTGTAGCTAAGTTAGCTTCAATCGCGTCATTAACAACAGCATTGCTAGGCTTCGCCAGACGGGACAACATTAATCGGGTGGTTACAGGTCCAGGGTTTAGTTCAGTGTCTCCTTAGAGTAGAAGTAATAGTAGAATTGTTGATCTTCGGTCTATCCTTCCAGTCAGGGGCATGTTTCTTCTGTTCGGATCAGCAGTCAGGCACGAGAGGATCGCGTTACCTCCTAAACCCAAGTGCTTCGCCGATGTATTACAGAGGGGATATAAATCACAGCGATTGTCCGTTTCGCGTTCTCGACTCTCATTTTCAAGAGGGTATAGTGTCCGTGGTGGTTTAAAATACAAATCCGTGATCTACAGTAGAAAAAGGAGAAAGTGTGGAATCAAACGAGCCTTTGTTTGGATGCTAGTGGGAGCGAAAGAAAATGCGACCGATCATCTTGGAGACCGGAACTGAGTCTGATTCATAATCGTCTAATGCGTTCTTTCTTTTGCTTCCTCATTTGATCTTATGTGTTCTAATGTTTGAATACATTACTGCACTGCTTTAGCAACTCAGCATAAAATACAGACCGATAGTATTTGTGGTCTATAACAAGGTGCAGCCTTGAACACCAACCACACTTAATGCAGCCTCTCATCTCAGTCTGGTCAATTCTCTCCATGCTTGCATGAAATTGCGTGTTTTACATCCCAAAATAAACTGCTCAAGGGTTTGAAAGCTATCATGAATTACACTGAAGCTTTTTAGAAAACTGTATTTCATGAACTAATTATAGACCGAAAATTATCCCAAAACCTCAAAGGAGTATTAGAATTTGATTGCAGCACCCCGTTAGCGAGGAGTTCAAGTAAAGTTCAGAGTTAAAAAACAAAGTCTTGCATTTGGTGAAAAAGTTGTGTTAACATATGTTGGTATTCATGAAGGTGACTAAAGGCCCTGTTTTCCTAGGATATATCCTTTTTCACATACTGTTCAGGGTTGGTTCATTTTTTTAGGAAGTGATAAATATGTCCTGGTTATCATTGTGCCATTCAATTAAATGGTATTACTTAGGTATTACTTAGGCCTTTTTTAATTTGACAATAAATTAAAATTGACACAATAACTTTGTCATCGATAAATTGCCATGTCTGTCTCTGTAAATCGCTCTCAGCACCTGAGAGTGTTTATTCAACAGCAGAACTAAATAAACAGAGTGAATCTTTGTGTCAGTCATCAACAATATTTGTCTCAGCTTACACACACAGGATGCACGGGCAGAGTGTGGGAATATTTTGACTTTAAAAAAATGAGCAAGATGAGCCCATCAACACGTACAAACGAAAATTACTGCATACATCATCGACTTAAGGTTATGTCATCGGTAATAGGGCTGCAAATATTTGGGTGTCTCACGATTCGATTCAATATCGATTCTTGGGGTCACGATTCGATTCAAAATCGATTTTTTTCGATTCAACGCGATTCTCGATTCAAAAAAGATATTTTCCCGATTCAAAACGGTTCTCTATTCATTCAATACATAGGATTTCAGCAGGATCTACCCTAGTCTGCTGACATGCAAGCAGAGTAGTAGATTTTTGTAAAAAGCTTTTATAATTGTAAAGGACAATGTTTTATCAACTGATTGCAATAATGTAAATTTGTTGTAACTATTAAATGAACCAAAAATATGACTTATTTTATCTTTGTGAAAATATTGGACACCGTGTGTTGTCAAGCTTATGAGATGCGATGCAAGTGTAAGCCACTGTGACACTATTGTTCTTTTTTTAATTTTTTTTATAAATGTCTAATGATAATGTCAATGAGGGATTTTTAATCACTGCTACGTTGAAATGGTAACTAATATTGATACTGTTGTTGATAATCATTTTTGTTTCACTACTTTTGGTTTGTTCTGTGTCGTGTTTGTGTTTCCTCTCAATTGCTCTGTTTATTGCAGTTCTGATTGTTGCTGGCTCGGGTTTGGTTTTGGAATTGGACTGCATTGTTATGGTATTGCCGTGTATTGTTTTGTTGGATTGATTAATTAAAAAAAATTAATGAAAAAAAATAAATAATAATAATAATAATAATATTTTTTAATCGATTTTTTAAAAATGAGAATCAATTCTAAATCGCACAACGTGAGAATCGCGATTTGAATTCGAATCGATTTTTTCCCACACTCCTAATCGGTAAGTACTTAAAGTTTTACGTTTTTGACTTAGTTTTTTCCAAGATGTTGCCTTTTCAATGAACTATGCAATCTTCAATCAATCAATCAATCAATGTTTATTTATATAGCCCTAAATCACAAAAGTCTCAAAGGGCTGCACAAGCCACAACGACATCATCGGCACAGAGCCCACACAAGGGACGTCGATGTGAATGACTATGAGAAACCTTGGAGGGGACCGCATATGTGGGTAACCCCCCCTCTAAGTACAGTCCCTAGTGGATCCACATAACAGTGAGAGTCCAGTCCATAGTGGGGCCAGCAGGAGACCATCTCGAGCGAAGACAGGTCAGTAGCGCAGAGACGTCCCCAACCGATGCACAGGCGAGCGGTCCACCCCGGGTCCCAACTCTGGACAGCCAGCATCTCATCCATGGTCACCGGAACCGGAATAACCCGGCGAGGGGGCAAAGGAGAAAAGAAAACGGCAGATCAACTGGTCTAAAAAAGGGGGGTCTATTTAAAGGCTAGAGTATACAAATGAGTTTTAAGATGGGACTTAAATGCTTCTACTGAGGTAGCATCTCTAACTTTTACCGGGAGGGCATTCCATAGTACTGGAGCCCGAACAGAAAACGCTCTATAGCCCGCACACTTTTTTTGGGCTCTGGGAATCACTAATAAGCCGGAGATCTTTGAACACAGATTTCTTGCCGGGACATATGGTACAATACAGTCAGCAAGATAGGATGGAGCTAGACCGTGTAGTATTTTATACGTAAGTAGTAAAACCTTAAAGTCGCATCTTAAGTGCACAGGAAGCCAGTGCAGGTGAGCCAGTATAGGCGTAATATGATCAAACTTTCTTGTTCTTGTCAAAAGTCTAGCAGCCGCATTTTGCGGGCTACATTGAGCGGCCTTTGTAGCAGCGGAGTCAAGTATTAGCGGGTATCGCCAATGGAGGCGACGTAAGCGGTGTGAGCGGAAGCAGAAGCGGGGATGCCGAGCGGGGCTAACAAAGGGAAAAGCTAACCAAAGAAGCGTGGAGTGTCCGGGTAAGAAGTCATAGAACTAGCCGGCGCCAGGCTGGATAATCCCTGCACACATAGCAATTCTCTTAGAATAAAACACAACTCACATAATGTTTTTTCTTTTGTGACCGTGTCAGAGGCAGACATACATGGTACTGAGGTGGCTAACTATGATGCGTTCAGTTTATCGCAGCATCAAGCAAACAATCTGAAAATTCCCGTCGAATCAATTCCTAGATATGGTCGAAACTATTTAAAGTGCACTACGCATAATAAACGCAACATTATTAATATTGCTACTTCGGATAATTTCAACAAACAATCCTCAAAACAGCCCACTACCTATAATATGGGCTTTTTAAACATAAGATCATTATCTTCCAAAACGTTATTAGTTAATGAGGTCATTAGAGACAACAAACTTGACGCCGTTGGTCTCGCCGAGACCTGGCTCAAACCAGACAATTTTTTTGCGCTAAATGAGGCATCTCCTCCTAACTATACCAATGCAGATGTTGCCCGTCCTCTTAAAAGGGGAGGGGGTGTCGCACTAATATTCAATGAAAACTATAATTTTACACCTAACCTAAATAATAAATATAACTCGTTTGAGGTGCTCACTATGAGGTTTGTCACACTGCTGCCTCTCCACCTGGCTGTTATCTACCGCCCCCCTGGGCCCTATTCGGACTTCATCAGTGAATTCTCAGAGTTTGTTGCTGATCTAGTGACGCACGCCGACAATATAATCATAATGGGGGACTTTAATATCCATATGAATACCCCATCGGACCCTCCATGCGTGGCGCTCCAGACTATAATTGATAGCTGTGGTCTTACACAAATAATAAATGAACCCACGCATCGCAACGGTAATACGATAGATCTAGTGCTTGTCAGGGGTGTCACCACCTCTAAAGTTACGATACTCCCGTACACTAAAGTAATGTCCGATCATTACCTTATAAAATTCGAAGTTCTGACTCATTGTCAACAAACTAATAATAATAATAATAACTACTATAGCAGCCGCAACATTAATGCTGCCACAACGACGACTCTTACTGACCTACTGCCTTCGGTAATGGCACCATTCCCAAATTATGTGGGCTCTATTGATAACCTCACTAACAACTATAACGACGCCCTGCGCGACACCATTGATAGTGTAGCACTGCTAAAGCTAAAAAGGGCCCCTAAAAGGAATACCCCATGGTTTACAGAAGAAACTAAAGCCCAGAAATGATCATGTAGAAAGCTGGAACGCAAATGGCGTGCGACTAAACTTGAGGTTTTCCATCAAGCATGGAGTGATAGTTTAATAACTTATAAACGCATGCTTACCTCAGCTAAAGCTAAATATTACTCAAATCTCATCCACCTCAACAAAAATGATCCTAAATTTTTGTTTAGTACAGTAGCATCGCTAACCCAACAAGGGACTCCTCCCAGTAGCTCCACCCACTCAGCAGATGACTTTATGAATTTCTTTAATAAGAAAATTGAAGTCATTAGAAAAGAGATTAAAGACAAGGCATCTCAGCTACAACTGGGTTCTATTAACACAAATACGACTGTATATACGACGGACACTGCCCTCCAAAATAGTTTCTCTCTCTTTGATGAAATAACATTGGAGGAATTGTTCAAATGTGTAAATGGGACAAAACAAACAACATGTTTACTTGACCCAATTCCTGGGAAACTTATCAAGGAGCTTTTTGTTTTATTAGGTCCATCAGTGTTAAATATTATAAACTTATCACTTTCCTCTGGTACTGTTCCCCTAGCATTCAAAAAAGCGGTTATTCATCCTCTACTCAAAAGACCTAACCTCGATCCTGACCTCATGGTGAACTACCGGCCGGTGTCCCACCTTCCGTTTATCTCGAAAATCCTCGAAAAAATTGTCGCACAGCAGCTACATGAACACTTAGCGTCTAACAATCTCTGTGAACCTTTTCAATCCGGTTTCAGGGCAAATCACTCTACGGAGACAGCCCTCGCAAAAATGACTAGTGATCTATTGCTAACAATGGATTCTGATGCGTCATCTATGTTGCTGCTTCTTGATCTTAGCGCCACTTTCGATACTGTTGATCATAATATTTTATTAGAGCATATCAAAACGCGTATTGGGATGTCAGACTTAGCCTTGTCTTGGTTTAACTCTCATCTTACTGACAGGATGCAGTGTGTCTCCCATAACAATGTGACCTCGGACTATGTTAAGGTAACGTGCAGAGTTCCCCAGGGTTTGGTTCTTGGCCCTGCACTCTTTAGTATTTACATGCTGCCGCTAGGTGACATCATACGCAAATACGGTGTCAGCTTTCACTGTTATGCTGATGACACCCAACTCTACATGCCCCTAAAGCTGACCAACACGCCGGATTGTGGTCAGCTGGAGGCGTGTCTTAATGAAATTAAACAATGGATGTCCGCTAACTTTTTGCAACTCAACGCTAAGAAAACGGAAATGCTGATTATCGGTCCTGCTCAACACCGACATCTATTTAATAATACCACCTTAACATTTGACAACCAAACAATTAAACAAGGCGACTCGGTAAATAATCTGGGTATTATCTTCGACCCAACTCTCTCGTTTGAGTCACACATTAAGAGTGTTACTAAAACGGCCTTCTTTCATCCCCGTAATATCGCTAAAATTCATTCCATTTTGTCCACAAGCGATGCTGAGATCATTATCCATGCGTTCGTTACATCTCGTCTCGATTACTGTAACATTTTATTTTTGGGCCTCCCTATGTCTAGCATTAAAAGATTACAGATGGTACAAAATGCGGCTGCTAGACTTTTGACAAAAACAAGAAAGTTTGATCATATTACGCCTATACTGGCTCACCTGCACTGGCTTCCTGTGCACCTAAGATGCGACTTTAAGGTTTTACTACTTACGTATAAAATACTACACGGTCAAGCTCCTGCCTATCTTGCAGATTGTATTGTACCATATGTCCCGGCAAGAAATCTGCGTTCAAAGAACTCTGGCTTATTAGTGATTCCCAGAGCCCAAAAAAAGTCTGCGGGCTATAGAGCGTTTTCTATTCGGGCTCCAATACTATGGAATGTCCTCCCGGTAAAAGTTAGAGATGCTACCTCAGTAGAAGCATTTAAGTCTCATCTTAAAACTCATTTGTATACTCTAGCCTTTAAATAGACTCCATTTTTAGACCAGATGATCTGCCGTTTCTTTTCTTTTCTTTTCTACTCTGCTCCGGGGTGGACCGCTAGCCTGTCCATCGGATGGGGACATCTCTACGCTGCTGACCCGTCTCCGCTCGGGATGGTTCCTGCTGGCCCCACTATGGACTGGACTTTTGCTGATGTGTTGGACTTTCACAATATTATGTCAGACCCACTCGACATCCATTGCTTTCGGTCTCCCCTAGAGGGGGGGGTTACCCACATATACGGTCCTCTCCAAGGTTTCTCATAGTCATTCACATTGACGTCCCACTGGGGTGAGTTTTCCTTGCCCGTATGTGAGCTCTGTACCGATGATGTCGTTGTGGCTTGTACAGCCCTTTGAGACACTTGTGATTTAGGGCTATATAAATAAACATTGATTGATTGATAAAGTCATCTGCCCAGTGGGTGAAGCTACTGGGAGGAGTCCCTTGTTGGGTTAGCGATGCTACTGTACCAAACAAAAATTTAGGATCATTTTTGTTGAGGTGGATGAGATTTGAGTAATATTTAGCTTTAGCTAAGATAAGCATGCGTTTATAAGTTATTAAACTATCACTCCATGCTTGATGGAAAACCTCAAGCTTAGTCGCGCGCCATTTACGTTCCAGCTTTCTACATGATAATTTATGGGCTTTAGTTTCTTCTGTAGTTATTTTTGTTTGGAAAGAAACATGTCTTTTTATGCAATTAATCAAATAAATTGACCTGCAAAGAAAACTATATATTTTTACCAAAATGCAAGTTTTGTTTACATATCAAATAAACTGAAACAATATGTTTTGTTTACATTGCGAATCAACTTCAATCATACGGGGCTTCCTCTGAACAGTATTTTAGAAGGTGTTTCATTAGTCGGTTTGGAAGAATGGCTTGAAGTACTGTAAAGGAGGATTTCTTTTAATACCGTAAAAATTTGAGGATTAAGTCAGGAACCAATTATTAGGCATAAATGTTGAACTATCCAAGTTTTATTGTTTTCTTTTGCTGGAACATGATTCAAATACATTGTATGGTCTTGCATTGGAAAAAATACATATACATACATATATGTATATCCATCCATCCATTTTCTACTGCTTGTCCCTTTTGGGGTCGCGGGGGGTGCTAAAGCCTATCTCAGCTGAATTCGGGCGGAAGGCAGGGTACACCTTGGACAAGTCGTCACCTCATCACAGGGCCAACACAGATAGACAGACAACATTCACACACACATTCACACACTAAGGCCAATTTAGTGATTATATATATATATATATATATATATATATATATACATACATATATATATATATATATATATATATATATATATATATATATATATATATGTATATATGTATATATATACATATATATATATATATATATATATATATATATATATATATATATATATATATATATATATATATATATATATATATATATATATATATATATATATATATGCAGGAGGCCACGGGGAAGACCCAGGACACGTTGAGAAGACTATGGGAACGCCTCGGGATCCCCCTGGAGGAGCTGGACGAAGTGGCTGGGGAGAGGGAAGTCTTTTCTGCTTAGGCTGCTGCCCCCGCGACCCGACCTTGGATAAGCGGAAGAAATTAAATGGATGGATGGATGGATGGATGGATGGATGTATGTATATATATATATATATATACAGGGTAAAAGCCAGTAAATTAGAATATTTTGAAAAACTTGATTTATTTCAGTAATTGCATTCAAAAGGTGTAACTTGTACATTATATTTATTCATTGCACACAGACTGATGCATTCAAATGTTTATTTCATTTAATTTTGATGATTTGAAGTGGCAACAAATGAAAATCCAAAATTCCGTGTGTCACAAAATTAGAATATTACTTAAGGCTAATACAAAAAAGGGATTTTTAGAAATGTTGGCCAACTGAAAAGTATGAAAATGAAAAATATGACCATGTACAATACTCAATACTTGGTTGGAGCTCCTTTTGCCTCAATTACTGCGTTAATGCGGCGTGGCATGGAGTCGATGAGTTTCTGGCACTGCTCAGGTGTTATGAGAGCCCAGGTTGCTCTGATAGTGGCCTTCAACTCTTCTGCGTTTTTGGGTCTGGCATTCTGCATCTTCCTTTTCACAATACCCCACAGATTTTCTATGGGGCTAAGGTCAGGGGAGTTGGCGGGCCAATTTAGAACAGAAATACCATGGTCCGTAAACCAGGCACGGGTAGATTTTGCGCTGTGTGCAGGCGCCAAGTCCTGTTGGAACTTGAAATCTCCATCTCCATAGAGCAGGTCAGCAGCAGGAAGCATGAAGTGCTCTAAAACTTGCTGGTAGACGGCTGCGACACCAGCAGATGACATGGCACCCCAAACCATCACTGATGGTGGAAACTTTACACTAGACTTCAGGCAACGTGGATCCTGTGCCTCTCCTGTCTTCCTCCAGACTCTGGGACCTCGATTTCCACGTTGCCTGAAGTCTAGTGTAAAGTTTCCACCATCAGTGATGGTTTGGGGTGCCATGTCATCTGCTGGTGTCGGTCCACTCTGTTTCCTGAGATCCAGGGTCAACGCAGCCGTCTACCAGCAAGTTTTAGAGCACTTCATGCTTCCTGCTGCTGACCTGCTCTATGGAGATGGAGATTTCAAGTTCCAACAGGACTTGGCGCCTGCACACAGCGCAAAATCTACCCGTGCCTGGTTTACGGACCATGGTATTTCTGTTCTAAATTGGCCCGCCAACTCCCCTGACCTTAGCCCCATAGAAAATCTGTGGGGTATTGTGAAAAGGAAGATGCAGAATGCCACACCCAAAAACGCAGAAGAGTTGAAGGCCACTATCAGAGCAACCTGGGCTCTCATAACACCTGAGCAGTGCCAGAAACTCATCGACTCCATGCCACGCCGCATTAACGCAGTAATTGAGGCAAAAGGAGCTCCAACCAAGTATTGAGTATTGTACATGTTCATATTTTTCATTTTCATACTTTTCAGTTGGCCAACATTTCTAAAAATCCCTTTTTTGTATTAGCCTTAAGTAATATTCTAATTTTGTGACACACAGAATTTTGGATTTTCATTTGTTGCCACTTCAAATCATCAAAATTAAATGAAATAAACATTTGAATGCATCAGTCTGTGTGCAATGAATAAATATAATGTACAAGTTACACCTTTTGAATGCAATTACTGAAATAAATCAAGTTTTTCAAAATATTCTAATTTACTGGCTTTTACCTGTATATATATATATATATATACATATATATATATATATATATATATATATATATATATATATATATATATATATATATATATATATATATATATATATATATATATATATATATGTATATATATATATATATATATACAGGTAAAAGCCAGTAAATTAGAATATTTTGAAAAACTTGATTTTTTTTAAATTTTTTTAAATAATTAAAACAAATCTTTTTTTTTTTGTACTGTCCAGCCACATGGGCAAACAATATTGTTGATCTAGAAGCCCGTATCTACTGTACAGATTTAGTTTTACAAAAGAAAAGTGAGGGATTTTTATTAAATGTTTGGATGTACTGTATATACTGTAGCCTGACGGAATAAAAAGAAGAAAAAAGCAGGCCAGAGGGGGATAAAAAGAGGGGAATAAGACAATATTTAGGACTACAATACCAGTATTTGTAGAAAGGAACAAGCAGATTAGTGAAGTATAAAGTAAAAACACAATATTAACAATGGACATGTTTACACTAATATTGAAACAACAACAATAATAATACTAATAGTAACACAATTGATAATGAGTAATACTATTTACCTCAATGCATGAATTAAATGAATAATTTGTTCAAAAGAAGAAATGTAAAAAAAGGGATGGAAGGAGAGGAATGCATTAATTTATACAGTGTTATAGTAATAATAGGTCAAGCTTAGCGATGTGCCATTCTTTAGGTGAGTGGATGTGTATTTGTTGGAGTGTAAGTAAGCCCACATCTTTGTTTGCTGAAGCGTGTATGTACAGTTTATGTATCTCAATGCGAAAGGGGAAGAGAAACGACAGAGTCACCTTCACCATCAGCGGAGAAGACATCCCACGCATCGTGGATCAGCCCATCCGTAGCCTGGGAAGACTCTATACACCTGGTCTCTCAGACAAGGACATGGGAAAAATCATCCACCAGCAGCTTTCAGAGGGCCTGTCCAAGATTGATGCAAGCCAGCTACCTGGGAAGTACAAGGTGTGGTGTTACCACTTCACCCTGTACCCAAGGATGATGTGGCCTCTGAAGCTGTGCGAAGTCACGTCATCAGCCGTAAGCCGGATGGAAGCAAAAGCCAACTCTTTCATCCGAAAATGGCTTGGCCTGCCACGGTGCTTCTCAGCTGCTGGCCTGTATGGATGGAACTCACTCCAGCTACCCCTGATATCTATCACCCTGGGCTACAGGCAGGAGAAGGCAAGGCTGGTGATGGAGCTAACGGACTCCTCTGACAGGGCAGTGGCGGATGCAAATGCCAGAGTCGAGACTGGAAGGAAGTGGAAGGCCAAGGAGGAGGTCCAGAAGGCGACGGGGAGACTGCAACATCAAGAAGTCGTGGGCATGGTCCTGACAGGCCGGGCAGGCCTTGGATGGAGCAATCCACCCATCCTATGGTCCAAGGCAGGCAGGAAAGAGAGGAAGGACCTTGTTGTTGCTGAAGTCACCAGGATTGAGCAGGAGGGGCTCAGAGTAAGGTCTGTGGCACAGGGGCAGCAGGGGAGGTGGACAACTTGGGAGGGTGTATCGAACCGAGCAATCAGCTGGGCAGATTTCTGGAAACTGCCACAGGCTCGGCTCAGTTTCCTCATCAGGGCAACATATGACACCCTCCCGAGCCCTAAAAACCTCCACCAATGGCTTGGCACAGAGCAATCCTGCGACCTCTGCGGGACCATCAATGCCTCACTCCAGCACGTTCTGTCAGGCTGCAAAATGGCGCTGACACAGGGTCGGCTCAGATGGCGGCACGACCAAGTGCTCAGCAGGCTGGCAGAGGTGCTGGAGAAAAGTCGGCAGGAGGCAAACAACCAGAGTCCAGCAGAAAGCCAATGCAGGATCCACTTCCTAAGGCAGGGGGAACCTGCGACACATTCCAGCAAGAGACCACCCGCCAAACTATTAACACCAGGGGCGGCGTGGAAGATGGAAGTGGACCTGGGTAGGAAGCTCCAGTTCCCACAGGAGATATACAGCACCCCCTTAAGACCAGATGTGGTGCTGTGGTCTGCAGCTCTGAAGTCAGTAGTACTGATTGAGCTGACAGTGCCATGGGAGGAGGGACTGGAAGCTGCCTACGAGAGAAAGAAGGCAAAGTATGCAGACCTGGTCACGGAGTGCAGAGAAAGTGGATGGAGGGTGAGACTGTATCCGGTGGAAGTGGGAGCCAGAGGCTTTGTGGGCAGAACAACACCACACCTGCTCAAGGACCTGGGACTACGTGGAGCCACCCTGAGCAGATCCATCAAGGAGCTTTCAGAAGTAGCAGAGAAATCTAGCCACTGGCTCTGGCTCAAACGACACGACAAGGCTTGGGGAGCAACATCCAAGTAGGTTTTGCTGCAGGAGGTGTCAGGGAGACGTCCCTGTTCACTGCCCCGCCACCGGGAGATGTTCTGGGCTAAGGGGCGAAACATCAATGATAGGTGGTCCCCAGCTGAAGACCCTGCAGCAAAACCTTTTCTGGTATGCAGTCAGGTTTAGGCCTGCCTCAGGGAAGAGGACGTCCCTGCCATGCACAGTCAACCACAGGCACCGGTGGAGGTGCGACAGGCCTAAGGCCCAGCGGCAAGACCACCTTGCTGTAATTGATATGCATGTGTGTATGTTCTGTATGCATGTTTGTACAACCTTTGGCAAAAATGATAGAATCAGCTGATTTGAAGGAGGTTCATTAAGTTGTTTAATTCTGTAGTAAAAAACATAACATACATGACACAAAACTATAATCATTCTAAATGGTAACTTCCTGGCTTTAAGAAACACTAAAATAACGCAAGAATATACATTGTGTAGTCAGTAACAGTTTCAGTTTCAGATTAAGCAGAATCCTTTCGGAGTCTCGGGGCGGCTGGAGCCTATCCCAGCTGCACTCGGGGGGAAAGCAGTGTACACCCTGGACAAGTCGCCACCTCATCGCATGGTCAAAACAGATAGACAGACAACATTTTACAATAACATTTACCTTGTAAATTGTCATTTCCAAAGCTGGGTGAAAGTCATATTCAGTGATGGATAACAAATCTGCATTGGGCAAGGTGGTGATGCTGGAACTTTTGTTGTTGTGCCGTTCCAATGAGATTTAAGAAGACGACTGCCTGAAGAAAAAAATGCAAATGTCCACAGTCATTGATAATATGGGGCTACATGTCAAGTAATGGCACTGGGGAGATAGATGTCATTACATCTTCAATAAATGTACAAATGTACTTAGATATTTTGGAAATTATTCTTATTCCATTCATTGAATTGATGTTTGGGGATGATAAAAAATAATATTTCAAGATGATAACGCATCCTACTATCAAGCACAAATGGTAAACAATTTCCTTGAACAAAGATGCTTCAGGTCAATATCATGGCCTTGCAAGTTGTCCTAAACTGAATCCAATTGAAAATCGGTGGTGGAAATTGAAAAAAAATGGTCCAAGACTCCAACCTGCAAATCTGATCAACAGCAAAGTTGGAGCAACATTGATGAAGAGTGCTGTTTGTCACTCATTAAGTCCATGCCTCAGAGACTGCAAGCTGTTACATAAGCCAGAGGTGGTGCAACAAAGTACTCGCGGTGCATATTAGTGTTTTTTGTTTCATAATTAAATTTTTTTTTCACTCAGAATTGAAACCAGAAACTGTAAAAATGTAACTGTTACTTACAACCGCAATGTATGTTCTTGATTTCTTTGAGTTTTTCTTAAAGCCAGAAAGTTTCCATTTGAAATTATTACAGTGTTGTGTCATGTCTGTTAACTGAATGAATATCCTAAAAGTTTGATTTTCCAGGGGTTGTATGTATGTACGTATGTACGTATGTTTGTCACCCAGTATGTGGGGAAGCCATGGTACAGCTCCCAGCCACTCAGAAAGCCCCACCCCAAACAGCAAGCATGGCGCCCGAGCAATAGGGAACCACCGGCCCCATGCTGGCAGGCGGCCTGAAACATGGCCCCCCAGGACCAGGCTCGATCAGTTGAGTTGGGTCTAAGTGTTATCCATCCGCCAGACTGTTGACACCCGTGCCAGTTCAGCAAGGTGCTTCTCCTAGGTAGGTAGGTATTTATTGTCATTGCACACACTTTGTTTTCAGCAGGGCGTGCTTGTGGAGTTGGGTCTTGAAAGGGTCCAATTCTGTGGGATCTATATTCTGTTTTGGCGGGATTTTTTCTCATGATTTACTCTCCGGGTGATCCCAGATAAACAACACATAGAGTAGCGAGCAAAACAAGAGTCTTTAATCAGACAAAACAGGTGATGACAACAAAAAGGGCTAATCCAGGAAAAATAGCAAACTGTATCATCAAGCTAGCAATGACGCTAGTAAGGAGATGCAACAAAAACAATGTCACTGGTGGGAGGCAGACAGTGGCACGAAGAAATGAGCGTAAACAAAGAAAAACAACAAAATAGTGTCTTCTGGGGAAATCA
Source organism: Entelurus aequoreus (assembly GCF_033978785.1). Taxonomy (NCBI): domain Eukaryota; kingdom Metazoa; phylum Chordata; class Actinopteri; order Syngnathiformes; family Syngnathidae; genus Entelurus; species Entelurus aequoreus. The sequence continues at coordinate 41,306,983 of NC_084739.1, forward strand.
GGATAACTGAGCACAAGGTAAAAACAAAAACTGTTAAATGGCTAAGCAACATAATACTTAGCAGATATAGTAGCCACAGGAGATATAGTAGCCCTACAGGGGCGGCGTGGCGAAGTTGGTAGAGTGGCCGTGTCAGCAATCGGAGGGTTGCTGGTTACTGGGGTTCAATCCCCACCTTCTACCATCCTAGTCACGTCCGTTGTGTCCTTGGGCAAGACACTTCACCCTTGCTCCTGATGGCTGCTGGTTAGCTCCTTGCATGGCAGCTCCCGCCATCAGTGTGTGAATGGGTGAATGTGGAAATAGTGTCAAAGCGCTTTGAGTACCTTGAAGGTAGAAAAGCGCTATACAAGTATAACCCATTTATCATTTATTTAAGTATCTTAATTGCTGAGGTGGCCGAGTGTCGGTAATCAAAATATGGTTTTCATGTCTGTTAAAATGCATGTCATAGCCAAATTATATTGTGTGTATTTTATTTACCTGCTCAGTGGCCTAGTAGTTAGAGTGTCCGCCCTGAGATCAGTAGTTTGTGAGTTCAAACCCTGGCTGAGTCATACAAAGACTATACAAATGGGACCCATTACCTCCCTGCTTGACACTCAGCATCAAGGGTTGGAATTAAAGTTAAAAACTTAAAGTTAAAGTTAAATGCCTACTGAAATGAATTTTTTTTATTCAAACGGGGATAGCAGATCTATTCTATGTGTCATACTTGATCATTTCGCGATATTGCCATATTTTTGCTGAAAGGATTTAGTATAGAACAACGACGATAAAGATTGCAACTTTTGGTATCTGATAAAAAAAAGGCTTGCCCCTACCGGAAGTAGCGTGACGTAGTCAGTTGAACATATACGCAAAGTTCCCTATTGTTTACAATGATGGCCGCATGAAGTGAGAGAGATTCGGACCGAGAAAGCGACAATGTCCCCATTAATTTGAGCGAGGATGAAAGATTTGTGGATGAGTAAAGTGCAAGTGAAGGACTAGTGGGGAGTTGAAGCTATTCAGATAGGGAAGATGCTGTGAGAGCCGGGGGTGACCTGATATTCAGCTGGGAATGACTACAACAGTAAATAAACACAAGACATATATATACTCTATTAGCCACAACACAACCAGGCTTATATTTAATATGCCACAAATTAATCCTGCATAAAAACACCTACGTGTTTGTTATGCTAGCTCCTCTGCTAGCTCCTAGCTCCATAGAACACGCCAATACAATTCAAACACCTGATCAACACACACAATCACTCAGCCCAAAAGACCGTTCACCTAACCCAAGGTTCATAAAGCTTATATATTTTTAAAAAGTTACGTACGTGACGCGCACATACGGTCAAGCTATCAAATGTTTAGCAGCCAAGGTTGCATACTCACGGTACCTGATATTCAGCTGGGAATGACTACAACAGTAAATAAACACAAGACATATATATACTCTATTAGCCACAACACAACCAGGCTTATATTTAATATGCCACAAATTAATCCTGCATAAAAACACCTGCGTGTTTGTTATGCTAGCTCCTAGCTCCTATGCTAGCTCCTAGCTCCATAGAACACGCCAATACAATTCAAACACCTGATCAACACACACAATCACTCAGCCCAAAAGACCGTTCACCTAACCCAAGGTTCATAAAGCTCATATATTTTTAAAAAGTTACGTACGTGACGCGCACGTACGGTCAAGCTATCAAATGTTTAGCAGCCAAGGCTGCATACTCACGGTACCTGGTATTCAGCTGGGAATGACTAAAACAGTAAATAAACACAAGACATATATTTACTCTATTAGCAACAACACAACCAGGCTTATATTTAATATGCCACAAATTAATCCTGCATAAAAACACATGCGTGTTTGTTATGCTAGCTCCTAGCTCCTATGCTAGCTCCTGGCTCCATAGAACACGCCAATACAATTCAAACACCTGATCAACACACACAATCACTCAGCCCAAAAAAACGTTCACCTAACCCAAGGTTCATAAAGCTTATATATTTAAAAAAAGTTACGTACATACGCAAAAAAAAGTTGCACACATACGGTCAAGCGATCAAATGTTTATAAGCCAAAGCTGCATACTCACAGTAGCACGTCTGCGTCTTTGTCATCCAAATCTAAGTAATCCTGGTAAGAGTCTGTGTTGTCCCAGTTCTCTACAGGCGTCTGTGTATCGAAGTCAAAAGTCCTCCTGGTTAGAGTCTCTGTTATCCGAGTTCTTCCATCTTGACTGCATCTTTCGGGAATGTAAACAAAGAAGTGTGTACTGTTGTTGCTGACTACGTTCGAAAAATACGTCCATTTCGCACCGACAACTTTCTTCTTTGCTTGCTCAGCTTCTTTCTCCATAATGCAATGAACATGATTGCAACAGATTCACGAACACAGATGTCCAGAATACTGTGGAATTATGAAATGAAAACAGAGCTTTTTCGTATTGGCTTCAATGTGGAAGACATACCCGTGTTCCCCGGGCTACGTCACGCGCATACGTCATCCTCAGAGGCGTTTCGAACCGGAAGTTTAGTGGCAAATTTAAAATGTCACTTTATAAGTTAACCCGGCCGTATTGGCATGTGTTATAATGTTAAGATTTCATCATTGATATATAAACTATCAGACTGCGTGGTCGGTAGTAGTGGATTTCAGTAGGCCTTTAAAGTACCAATGGTTGTCACACACACACTAGGTGTGGTGAAATTTGTCCTCTGCATTTGACCCATCCCCTTGTTCACCCCCTGGGGGTTGAGGGGAGCAGTTGGCAGCAGCGGTGCCGCGCCCGGGAATCATTGTTGGTGATGTAATCCCCAATTCCAACCCTTGATGCTGAGTGCCAAGCAGGGAGGTAATGGGTCCCATTTTTATAGTCTTTGGTATGACTCGGCCGGGGTTTGAACTCACAACCTACCGCTCTCAGGGCGGACACTCTACCCATTAGGCCACTGAGTATGTGTGTGTGTGTGTGTAATTGGGGGTTAAATCACCAAAAAGTATTCCCGGGCGCGGCCACCGCTGCTACTCACTGCTCCCCTCACCTCCCAAGGGGTGATCAAGAGTGATGGGTCAAATGCAGAGAATAATTTTGCCACACCTAGTGTGTGTGTGACAATCATTGGTACTTTAACTTTAACTTTATTGTGATAAGATTGAAAATATATCCAAGACTTCAGGCTATCCCTGCACCAACTCGTCCTGGTCCACTAGCACACAAACGCACATGCACACACACAGACAGACACATGCAGGCATGCACACACACACACACACACACGCACACACTCTCACACACACGCACACACAAACACGCACACACACACAGCTCCACACAAACACCCATCTCTTTCTCTTCAGCAGCGAGCTACTGACCCTAATCCAAAAGTGCTGCTGTCACTTGTACTTACCACAGCAGTGTCTGATGACTCTACAGGGGAACGCAATGAAGACACAGTTTGTCCATGACTGATGGTCACATATGATGTCCCCACATTCCTGATCAGAGCTCTCATTTTTATTCTACTGATGGCACTTTTTTGCTCCTTATACCTTAATGGCTGTGGTGAATTGTACAGGTGTGGCATGTTTTCCATTCTTTTACCCTTTGATTTCTGTCAATATTGAAATATATATGTGTATTGTTGTGCGGACCATAGGGTCTGATCAACTCAAGTTTTGCATTTATAACAAAAATGTGCAAACTTGAAAGTGCATACAAAGCTGACCTACTAAAGTCGTGTACCAAGGATTGTGCCTATTAGATGATCCGAATACTGAGTGCAATCTATTTAGCGTATCTGTCTTCAGTGTGAGGGAGGGAAGTCAGTATCTACGTCAAAGTTGAAAAAAATGCCTATACATAGAAGGTGGTCTGTGGCACCACCTACAGTATTTTCCACCAAAAATGCTAAATCTAACAAGAAGGATTCCATCCTTATGACTGATATTGTGCTGGTAGAGGTAGCTTTAAACTTTAAAGCTACCTCTATCATTTTGTGCACCAGTAAAAAAACATATAACTTTGCCTTGAATTTGAAAAAAAATATAGCTATATATATTTTTCACTAAAGAAAGGTTCGGTGAATGCGCATATGAAACTGGCGAGGTTCTGTACCTCCAACAAGGTTAAGAAGCACTGCTTTAAAGGGAAACTGCACTTTTTTGTAATGTTGTTTATACTTCTCAATCATTATGAGAGACAAGAAGATGGATGTATTTTTAATGCATTCTAAATCATAAACAAAAGTAAATAAAAGTCTGCTTACAATGAAGCTAATGGAAGGTCCTCTTTTCTGCCCATAAAGCCTTCAAAAAAATCATCCAAAAAATGCCAAGAATACTACATTTTCATTTTGTGACCTGAATTTTAACCAATAATTAGTGATATTGTTATTATAAGCGCTAACGTTTAGGGGCACATTGTCAAAGAGAGCTAACAAACTTGTGCTGCTATGTTGACATCCTCTGGTGAACTGCTTTCTCGCCTGGGAGCTCATGGAAGTTAATTGTAAACCGTAAATATGGCCTCCCACAAGGATATTAAAATGATGTGGACATAAAATAAGAAGTTGGTCAACTTTGACAGCCAATTTAAGAGAGAGACACACAAAAAACACTGGTTTGCACCCACCTTTTTTAACCCTTTCGAGAAGACTATGATTAATTTGTCATCTAACCAGGAATATAACAACATCCTAAGACAGCAGACATCATAGTGACAGCAGACATTGTACAGTAAATGATGTTTTATTGTGTGTGTTGGCTCTCATAAAGTCTGCAGTGAGCAGTAATCAGTGATGTTGTCGAAGGAAAAAGCAAATGTTGTGATGCGTTTTTTAAATTAATGCACCGCCGTCTGTTTAAAACGATCTAAATATGTACATATTACATGTTATTATGAATGTGCTAGTTACTACATTACATATATTCTTACCAGTGGCGTACGGTCACTAGAGGCAGGGAAGGCGGGGCCTCACCTGACATCATGGAAAGAAAAAAAAAAGTAAAAAGAAAAAACATTTTTTTTAATTGTTATATGTATCCAGTGATTATACTAAAGTTATTTTCCATTTAACTTCATCAGTTTTAGATTATTTGTATTTTTATTTTCACATTTGCCGTTCAAATACTGAGAAGAGACGGTGCGGTGATCAGCAGCCAGTTGAGGCACGTCACTGATTTGTGCCTCAACATGGATTGCGACTCGGCTAACTGCTGGCCTGCTGTGCAGTGAGACCGTATTGCTATATGAATTATATTATACATTTCCATAGTTTAGTTAGCTGAGGTATATAATGTACAGTGTATTTTGTCAACAACTGTATGTGTATAACGTATTTTTAGTGCTGAGCATTCATAAAACTGCTGCGGAGACACACTGTGTGAGGCTCGTATCATAACCCCGCCTCCTGGTGCCAAGCCTCCGCCGCAGAATGAAGCGCCCGACGGGAGCGCCGCAGCCACACCAACCAAAGCCCACACCCAAACCCTCCACGTGCAAGACCGAATCCACCCAAAAAAGTCACTTAACAAGAAGCCAAAAAGTGCAAAAACAACAATGCTCGCGCTGCAGGAGCCGCAAACGACCGCAGGGACACAACATTAGGTACACCTGCACTGCAGGTTCATATGTTTGTAAATCTGACTGTGATGATGCAGTCGTGCCTCACCAGACATTAACCTCACCGCACGCCACTGATTCTTACAGTGTATATCAAATGTTGATGGTAGTATTTGGATGTTATTTGAAGCTCCTTATAGAGCGATTCCCATAGTCTCCATTGGAAGTGGACTTTTGATAACATTTATTTATTAGTTAGAATGCATAAAAAAAAACAAAAAACGTATGTGCTCGTCTTTAACATAAACGATTCCAAAATTTCAAAAGAAGTGCACTTCTACTTTAAAGTGTTTGTTTTACCACACAATACTTGAATGCAGTGCTGCACGATTATGGTTAAAATAAAAATCACAATTAGTTTCATCAATATTGAAATCATTTTTTATGTGAGTTAAAACATGTATTTTTGGTTTTTGTTCATTGGATTAACAATTCATATTTTTCCTTGATACATGATTAATTTAGCTCTATGTATCCATTTATGATGTTTTTTTTTTTACCTTCATTAAATTGTGACAGCCAAAATCGGGATTGTGAAGAAAATCAAATGAATTGTGCAGCCCTACTTCAATGCAGAGGAAAGGGATTCCAGTCTAATGACTTCTGTAAGTGTTGTCCCTCCTTTGCATCTTAACAGTTGTTTATTTTTTTACTAATATTTTTTTTAACACCACAATAGAGAGAAATAATTCCTGCCTGGGCATGCACCCCTCCTCAGGTCCATAGTTGGGCTATTAGAAATGTTAGAAATACCTCCCCAGTATAAAGCAGTACAGTTCCTCAATTACCATATTACACAGTGTTAATACCACTGTGAGCAATATTATATTGGAAAATATTCAATTATGTATAAGTGTGAAGCATTTATAATCACATATTCTATTGTGCGTGTTTGTGTGTGTGTGTTTGTGTGTGTGTGTGTGCACGTTTTTTTTTTCTCGCTCGATGTACTAACCCTCAAAACAAGAAAAAGATGTGCAGCTCATTCAAGATGTTTGAGTTACTGATTTTATCTGTTACAGGTATCAGCTGATCCAGGAATATTGCAGTTTTTCTGCAAAAAAAGGCGCAAAAGTAGTGATGTATACAAAATAGATCAAGGTATTTTCCAGACTCTAAGGCCCTTATTTTTCCAATGCTTTGAACCCTGCGGCTTAGAAAACGATGCGCTAATTTATTGATTTGTATTCGCTAACGCCCATTATGTTATATATTCAACAAATGGTTTTCATGTAACATCGACAGTTACACTGTAAAGTTGTGTGATTGCTTGTGCTATGGCGACCTCTTTTGGATGAGTTCCCTCATTGCAAGTGTTGCGGGTTGTAATTGTACTTCCTTTTTTATGCTTTGAACTGGAAATATAAACGTGCATAGCGGTTCTGCTCAAAAAGATTCTACATTCATCACTCCAAGCAACGTTTGTAAGTTTTACAATATAACTAAAACAATTAATGCTTATTAAATCATCCCATGTCTTTTTCATGCCGACTTGTAAATGGTACTGTGAGGTAATCAAGCTAATTTTGTTAGCATAATCGTATATTAATTATTATATTGGTATAAATTACAAGTGTCTGTGTTGGTATTATTACCTTAGAAGGGCATTCATTTTGTTTTGTATTGTATTTCGTAAATTCACCAAATTGCCGTGAGAGTTATTGAGTCTGTCTAGCTGCTTGAAGAGCTAGCCCTCGCAGCTAATGGGTCCATGACGATGACTTCTGCTTTGATTTTACAGGAGCCATTTGGAAACGATTAAGGTTTTAGAATATTATTTATACTGTATCTGTGGCTTATAGTCCAGGGCGGCTAATTTATGTTAACACATTTTTTTTGCTCTAAAATTTGGTGGCTGCGGCTTAAATACCAGTGCTATAGCCTGGAAAATGTGGTATATGTACATTTGGCCGACGATAGAGATTTATGACAATGCATATTTTTTACACACTCTAGTTGTGTCCTAAATTATTGACAGTGACAAGCTGCAAACATGACCTCATTGCAACGTAGTGCCATAGCGGTAAATACATTATCTTTCCAACAAGATACTAGACAACGGAGAGAAAGAAGAACAAAATTAACTTTTGAGTTGCATCTGTGTGCTGACGAGCTCTAATTTGTGGCACAATCTTAGTCTAGTCTATTATGCAGTTAAATGTTGATTGATCATTTTTGCAAACTTAATTTCAATACACGAAGAAGAGAAGTGGACAACTATTTTAAACGTATTTACAAAGGAATATAATGTATTCACCTGAACTTTGAAGGGCAACTCCAGCTGCAACCTTGTTATTTGAGGATATTTGTGATATAAAGGAGGCAGTAAACAAGTGGAATGAAGCTAAAGCACATCAAATGTTCACTATTATTTTTGTCCCATGCTGTAACAGTGACAGCTACACGCCATATGTGTTGTTGCAAGACTCAACCCGAAAGACCGAACACTAATGCTAACAGGTTAGCGCTAAATTTGAGGTGTTAGTGTTGTCGCTGTGAGATAAATACTGACATCTATTCTTTATACATGGTTTTTTACAGCTGAAATAGATCACAGGGGCCAGACTTTTCAATGTAAAATCTGGTGCACTTTGTTTTTAAATCAGATCCTTTTCGTATCGTACTGCTTTATTTATACTGAACAAAAATATAAACACAACACTTTTTTTTTTGTTCCCATTTTTCATGAGTTGAACACAAAGACTTAAAACTTTTACTATATACACAAAATACCTTTACCTCTCAAATATTGTTCACAAATCTATCTACATCTGTTTTAGAGAATATTTTTTCTTTGCCAAGATGATCCATCCCACCTACAGACGTGGCATATCAAGATGCTGATTAAACAGCACCATAATTGCACCGGTTTGCCTTAGGCTGCCCACAACAAAAGGCCACTCCGAAATGTGCAGTTTTATCACACAGTGCCGCAGATGTTGCAAGTTTTGAGGGAGCATGCAGTTGGCATACTGACTTCAGGATTGTCCACCGGAGCTGTTACCCGTAAATTGAATGTTAATTTCTCGACCATAAACCGTCTCCAAAGGCTGAAACTTTGTACATTTGTATGCACGTACAACACTTAGAAACTTTAGCATATCAGTATGTGGAATGAAATTATGGAATGGATTAAGTGAAGAAGTTAAACAATGTACTGATATGATCCAGTTTAAGAGGTTGTTCAAATTAATAGTGCTTAAAAAGTACAAAAAAGAAGAATTATGAGAAACACTTTCAACCTTATTGAAAATAAGATATTCTTCATCTCAATATGTGTATCATGACTGACTTAATTATATATTACAAAACTGCTGTATTAATCATTCACGGATGTCATTGTGCTACAAAAAGAAGTCAGTAAATGAACGTATATATTTGTAAATGCTCTGAAGTGGGAAAGGGGTAGGATTAAAACAGCTTTGCTTCTTCCTACTCCTTTTCGGACATGATGTAAAGTGAAATTATGTGAAATTGTGTGATGTTTTATGCTGTATGTGTGTTCATGTTCGAAATAAACTAAAGATAGAAAGAAAGAAAGAAAGAAAGAAAGAAAGATAATTTAGCAGTATATCCAACCGGCCTCACAACCGCAGACCACATGTAACCACACCAGCCCAGGACCTCCACATACAGCAGGCACACCTCCAGAATCGTCTGAGACCAGCCACCCACACAGCCACCGAATAATTTCTGCACAAACTGTGAGAAACCATAACCGGGAAGCTTATCTGCATGCTTGTCGCCCTCATTGGGGTCTCGATCTCGATGCCAATCGTCGTCGTAACCGACTTGAGTGGACAAATGCTCACATTCGATGTCGTCTGGCACGTTGGAGAGCTGTTCTCTTCACGGACGACTCCCGGTTTTCACTGTTTAGGGCAGATGGCAGACAGCCCGTGTGGCGTTGTGTGGGAGAGCGGTTTGCTGATGTCAACATTGAGAATGGAGGGGCCCATGGTTGGGGTGGGGTTATGGAACGCAAGGGCATTTTATTAATGGCATTTTGAATGCACAGAGATATCGTGACGAGATCCCGAGGCCCATTATTGTGCCATCCACCCGAAACCTTCACCTCATGTTGCTGCATGACAATGCACGGCCCCATGTCAACCATTGAGCATGTTTGGGATGCTGTGGATCGGCGTATACCACAGCGTGTTCCAGTTCCTGCCAATATCCAGCAACTTGGCACAGCCATTGAAGAGGAGTGGACAAACATTCCACAGGCCACAATCAACAATCTGATCAACAGTGGTGCTCACACAAGAGACTGACTGCTTTTCTGACCCCCCTGACCACAATAAAGCAAAACTTCACATTTGAGAGGGGCCTTTTATCGTGGGCAGCCTAAGGCACACCTGTGCAATAATCATGCTGTTTAATCAGCATCTTGATATGCCACACCTGTGAGGCGGGATGGATTATCTTGGGAAAGAAGAAATGCTCACTAACACATATTTAGACAGATTTGTGAACAATATTTGAAAGGAATAGGTATTGTGTGTGTATTTAGTAAACGTTTTAGATTTTTGAGTTCAACTTATGAAAAAAGGGAGCAAAAACAAAAGTGTTGTGTTTACATTTTTGTTCTTACACTTTAATAAAATGATTATGACTTATTTATGTTTTTTCACATGATATCAATGTAGAAATATACTGTACCACTCACTCATATGTCAATTAGCTTGATTTTGTATAAACTACCATGAACTGTGAAATGTTGTGGAAGTTCTACAGGAACCTTTAGTTCAATAAGTTCCTGAACTTTTGGTGGAAAATGGCCTAAAGATGCAAACAAGTGGTCGCAGAACAGTTTGTCTTGATAATTTACATGGTGAGTGCAAAATACTTATACTTGACTCTTCTCCTCCCAGTTTTTTTTAATTTTTTATTTTTTTATGTTTATTTGAAATAGGGACAGATACAGATACAGAAACAAACATATTTAGTCATACATACAGTATTGATGGTGTTCAAATAATCACCATATATTCCGCATTAGTATGAAGACAGACAAGCTAAATGGAATTTCCTCTTCATTTTACTTACCTGTATTTAAGAGACATAATCCTAACAATTTTAGTCTATTAGCTTTGCGTGCGCAATCAAGTTGTATTTAATACACGCAACCCTTTAGTAGATCAGACCCCAAATGTATTACCCTCATCTGAGTGCATGGGAATAAACTGCTATTTTCACTTTACATGTCAATCCTATCCATTTCCATGTCCCTGATTTGGGCACCCTCACAGAAGTTTCCAGGTTGAGCACTTTTCCTGGGCGGATGTCAAATCTATGCAGTCATCACTGCAGCACAGCAAGAAAGCGAGTGAGTGAAAAACTGAAATATACATCACAGCATGCTTCTCTTTGGAAATCTTTCTGCAGTCTCTAGAGGTGCTTGCCTGCTCTTTAGTCACTGAGAGCTTTACCTGAAACAGGATGCGGTGCAAAACCTTCCGAATGTAGCTGGGTGTTATGTCGTGTGAATATCAATCGGAATCAGACGGAAATTAATCAGGGATGCGGAAGGCTCTCGATGTTTCTAGCAAAAAAAAAGAAAAAAGAAAAAGTGAATGTGATCACATGGACGTCACACTGCAGCATATTACAGGATCAGGGTTAGACAATGAGATTATCTGCCACTGAAATGAGCCATAATTATGCATAACAATGTACGTGAATGAGTGTGTCCATGAATATTCTCTTGGCTAAGAGGAAGGTATTGCTCAAAAGCGTGTTAACACCTTGTTTACAGTATCCATACTTCCTTTGCTGCAGTGAAGAAAACATAAACTCCGGATTTGTGCATGCTGGTGCTTCTTTCAACATACTGTATGGACATATGTGCTCTCTTCTAATGCTTTTTTCCCCCAACCTTCCGAAGGTGTACATGCTGGTAAATAGTGCTTAGTATTCCTGACTCCCCACTATGTTGCAGAGGCTTCTGACTGAGCTATGACTCATCACGGACGCTCGGCGAGATCTCTGAGGTCAGGCACAAAAGAGTGCAGGCAGGCAAAGTGGCAGAGGGATGTACTGAGTGGAATCTGCCAGGTTAGAGCCATTCATCTAAAAATAACCTCTGTATAGCACCCTGATTCAGGAAATAAAAAAAATAAGGCAGGGAAAACTGCCAAATATGAATGTAACCTGCATCTGCAACTGTATGACTGGAACTACAAATATGACGATAGCAGTCCAGTAGACCAAACTGCCAATTAAAAGTAACAGCTTCACTCTTTTGAAGAAAACTTCTATAAACGTTTATGGAATGTATCCATTCATATTTTTGTCCATTTGTGAGGTCACAGTTCACTGACCTTGGACCTGATAAGGGATATGTTGGCTCCAGGCTTGTGCAAGATTCTGAAGTTAATTCCAATTATATTCTCTTAGGGATTCACAATATATATTTTTCAAGCCGATACTGATACAGATAACCTCCCACATCTATTATTTTTAAAATGTTGATTTAACTGTAGTTTGTGCAAACTTTGTTTCTTTGTGGCTGGCTTTGGGACAGCTTCTTTAGCAGCAGGCATCTGCATATGTTGTCAACACACCATCTTAGCGATGCTGGTGTTTCAGGTGGCTGATAAGGTTTGATGTGTTAATCAATGTTTTTTGAAAACCACACTGTTCCTCCTGAATCTGAGGTTCGACTATCCGGCGTAGCCTCCTCTCCAGTACACCTGAATAGACCTTACCGGGAAGGCTGAGGAGTGTGATCCCACGATAGTTGGAACACACCCTCCGTTTCCCCTTCTTAAAGAGAGGAACCACCACCCCGGTCTGCCAATCCAGAGGTACCACCCCCGATGTCCACGCGAGGCTGAAGAGTCTTGTCAACCAAGACAGCCCCACAGCATCCAGAGCCTTAAGAAACTCCGGGCGGATCTCATCCACCCCCGGGGCCTTGCCATCGAGTAGTTTTTTAACTACCTCAGCAACCTCAGCCCCAGAAATAAGAGAGCCCACCACAGATTCCCCAGGCACTGCTTCCTCATAGGAATACGTTGTGGAGGGCGGCGTGGCCTGCGGGCCTGCAGCGAAGAGGGGTGTGCCAGGACCGGCTTCAAAATCAGCGACAGGTGCATAGATGGCCCACCTGGGGCTGGTTATCTAATTACCTGTCGCTCCGTTAAAAGGCAGCAGCCAGGAGGAGAGAGTTGGTGGAGCTGGAGTAAGAGCAAGAGCGAGCCTGAGACGGACACAAAAGACAATTGCTGGAAAGCAGGACACAGACTTTATTGTAAAATAAAACTGTATTGTGAACCTGAACCGGGCTGTCATGTCAGTTCTTGGTGGTCCGAAGAACCCCCTGGAGGGCAACTTCCACATACGTGTTGGTGGGATTGAGGAGGTCTTCGAAGTATTCCCTCCACCGATCCACAACATCCGCAGTCGAGGTCAGCAGAACACCATCGTCACCATACACAGTGTTGACAGTGCACTGCTTCCCCTTCCTAAGGCGGCGGATGGTGGTCCAGAATTGCTTCGAAGCCATCTGGAAGTTGTTTTCCATGGCTTCCCCGAACTCCTCCCATGTCCGAGCTTTTGCCTCCACGACCGCTGAAGCCGCACACCACTTGGCCTGTCAGTACCTGTCCGCTGCCTCCGGAGTCCTATGAGCCAAAAGAACCCGATAGGACTCCTTCTTCAGCTTGACGGCATCCCTCACAGCTGGTGTCCACCAACGGGTTCTGGATTACCGCCACGACAGGCACCAGCTACCTTGCGGCCACAGCTCCAATCAGCCGCTTCGACAAGAGAGGTGCGGAACATGGTCCACTTGGACTCAATGTCCAGCACCTCCCTCGTGACATGTTCAAAGTTCTTCCAGAGGTGGGAATTGACCTCCCTCGTGACATGTTCAAAGTTCTTCCGGAGGTGGGAATTGAAACTCTCTCTGACAGGAGATTCTGCTAGATGTTCCCAGCAGACCCTCACAATGCGTTTGGGCCTGCCAGGTCTGTCCGGCATCCTCCCCCACCATCGCAGCCAACTCATCACTAGGTGGTGATCGGTACAAAGCTTCGCCCCTCTCTTCAACCGAGTGTCCAAACCATGAGGCTGCAAATCCGATGACACAACTACAAAGTCGATCATGGAACTGTGGCCTAGGGTGTCCTGGTGCCAAGTGCACATATGGACACCCTTATGTTTGAACATTTTAACTTTCCACACTGGTGTGTGGAAGAGAGTCCAGCCCCTCTCGAGAGAACTGGTTCCAGAGCCCTTTCTGTGTGTCGAGGTGAGACCGACTATATCCAGTCAACTCAATCCACTGAATATATGATTTATATTAGCCACAAACCGGAGGATACATTTTAAACAAGGATACCATTTTTTAAAAAAAAGTTAAAAGGTTTTATGGAATAATAAATGCACATCATACTAGGAATGCAAATGAAGCATGAGTTCAATAAATGGATGACTGATTTAAATATTTTACAAAAAGACGTCATAGAATGATATTTGTATGCTTTAGACGCATTAACAATACGATCAGTCAATTAAACATCTTGAAATGTTTAAAATGGGTACACTAGATAACAAGTTATGTATAAAGTGTCATGCAGCTGAAGGAACTTTTACTCATGTCAATGTCAGAAAATAAAAGTTGATACATGTCACATATGAACAAGTCGGCTGGATTGTGTTGTTTTAAGACAACATGTCTTCTCTTATTCTTGGAAAACAAAAAGATCTTGCTTTTAAATTTTAGACCTATTTTTTTATTGCAGGAATCAGTCATCACACCACTGCACAGACGGTTCTCAACAGAAGCTAAACGCTGCCATTCAACTGCAATCTCACAGGCGGGCGGAGTGGAAAGCACATAGGGTAAGGTGTGCATGGGTGAAAGGCACACCGGATGAGAGTTGGTAGCACATCTGATGAGAGTGTTGTGGCTGATTGTGTAGAGCTGAACAAGCGACAGCCACAGCAGAGACCTCTTACTCAATATATGTGCAACAACTTAGAGGCACTCAGCTTGCAACACAATCATCAATCAGAAACCCTGTGATTGACTTATTTATTCCACAATTACCACCTTCGCGTTTAATCATGCAAGCTCAACTGCTCAATGAAGGAACAAAAGCCCTTGTCCCAATACCATAGCATGATAAACTATTGCTAGCTTTGTGATGCACAAGCAAAAGGAATCTCAAAACAACTCAATGTTTCTACTTATGGAAAATTGGAGAGGAGAAAAAACACTTGCACGGAGATTTGTTGCAAAATATGGCTTGTATCCTTTGGATTTGAAGCTGCATCACAATTATAGTCTACACTTCCCATAGAGTTGACTATCCAACAGAGGTGGGTAGAGGAGCCAAAAATTGTACTTAACACCGAGGTGTTCAAATTCCTTTTTTTTAATCGGCTCACAATATATCCTAAAGACAAATTAAACATTTCCCGGATAAGAACATTACAGAAAAAAAGTATGAAAAATGGAACTGGCCCAAATGCCCCTAAATATGGGACCTAAAAAAAAAAATGGCAGACGAGCCATGCGTCATGATGAACATGTGTATACATTTTATAATTTTCTAAAGCCCTACAAATGGTTTTAGTTGGCAGAATGATATTAGTTGAAAATAATAATATTTGGAAATTAAATATCTGAAGGGATCAGATATTACACTTTTTTTTTTTTGCTGACTATTACAATAAGTTAAGTTGTGGATGTTTTGTTCAGATGGTTCAGAATGAATTGATTGACATACGTTGCATCTGTTTTAGTATCTTTAATGTACAAAATGTATCAAAGTGGACTCTGGATCGTTTGATTTTTCTGTATTTTTGGCCCTTGCTGGAAAATGTTGGACACCCCTGCTTTCGAGTAATATGACTCAAGTCAATGTACAAAGTGGTCGTGCAAATAAAAAAACTACTCAAGCACTGAGTAACAGTTGAGTATTTTTAATGGTGTGGGTGTGAGAGAGAGAGAGAAAAAGAGAGATCCAGTATTACAGCATGTATTCCAAAATATGTACATCTTACTCTCACTTATGATGTTATAACAGGCATAATGTTAGCATATGCACAGCGAAAAAAGAAAAAAAAAACATCTACAACTTACCACAACTTGGTGGCCGAGTCATACCAAAGACTATAAAATTGGGACCCATTACCTCCCTGCTTGGCACTCAGCATCAAGGGTTGGAATTGGTGGTTAAATCACCAACAATGATTCCCGGGCGCGGCCACCGCTGCTACCCACCGCTGCTACCCACCGCTGCTACCCACCGCTGCTACCCACTGCTGCTACCCACTGCTCCCCTCACCTCCCAGGGGGTGATCAAGGGTGATGGGTCAAATGCAGAGAATCATTTTGCCACACCTAATGTGTGTGTGACAAGCATTGGTACTTTAACTTTAACTTTTTCTCTAGTTAGAAATAGCATTCTTATAGGCTGAGATGTGAATATTTCTACTGATACAGATGGCAGCACACAATATAAATGTTTTGTTCCTAGTTTGTGTCAGGAAGTGTTGGTGACAAACCACAAGATGCAGAGATGGCAGGCTTGTTGCATGCAGGAAAACATGACTTTTAATGTCAAAAATAAAATGCAGGAAATCAGGAATGGGGAACCAGGAAACAGGCAAACTGTAAACAGCTAACAGGAACCAGCATACAAGAAACCGCTATCAAGTGACACGAAACCAGGGAGAACTGGAGACAACAAACAGTCCACAGCAAACAATACTCCAGCACTGACTGGAGGGTGAGGCAGGTATGAATAGTAGTCTGATTGGCAATTGCCACCAGGTGTGCCAGACTGCAAATCAGGTACAGGTGAGGGAAACAAGCGCTCGGGGAGACGTGCAGGAAAAGGAACCAAAATAGGAGCGCTGACAGGAAATAAAACACAAACACAAAAGAAAAACCAAAACATAACCAAACTGTCAGTGACAAGCCTGACAGTTTGTAGGTAAACATTGAAGAGTTGTGCAGACTCGACTGATGTCATGTCACTTTTTACAGTGTGTTGTATGAGTATCATGTGATCTGGTAAAATGGAGTCAAACATCACTCGTACTTATGTTGGATTGGTCAGAGTCATGTGACAGTGCCCGCTGGAAAAACAAGAAAGAAAGAAATCAATTCGTCTTTGGAAACAGGAATCAATAGATTAGCATATGTTTCGGACACTTGGGGGCACCGAATTGTAAAAGGGTTATAATATGATTTTTTTTTTTCTACATTTAAAACACTTTCTTGTGGTCCACATAACATGTAATTGTGGTTCTTTGGTCAAAATGTTGCATATATGATGTTTCACAGACCGCCTTCAAGTCGCTTTCTGACCGCCATTTTGTGGGCGGTCTTATTTACGTGGTTCCACTTCAACAGCGTCTTCTCACCGTCATCTTTGTTGTAGCAGTAGTTTTTAGCGCTTCCATAACAAGTCTACTGACAGATATAAGTTACAACTGTACGCTACTTCATATTAGAAATAGCAACAGTGGAGGATAAAACGAGCATAGAGAAAAAGAAGGCGCTTATAACGGCTCGGGCTACAATGGCGGACACACGCAAATTTTCGGGACGTATTCAGATCCTAAATACACAACAGCAGGAATCACCAATAGGTAAGACATGTTAGTTTTGTATAATAGGTCAAAACATAATACCAGATAATATGTCTCTTAATAGGTGTCATTGTGGGCTACTTATACGAACACCATAATAATACCCGTATATTGAAGCACAGTGTATCTGATTACGGTAGCCGTAATGCTCTGCGTTCCATCAAGCAGTGCGGCTTCGTAGCTTACCAAAGTTATACGAAAACATTTTGACCGATCAGTAATGTTCTATATTCTCAATGAAATATAAAAGTTTTGGGCTTGCTTACTCGAGTCATTTATTGAACAGGCGTCAACCTGGAGTCCACACGTATGTCTTATGTGTGACTGCCATCCATCAGTCACACTTATCATTACACCATGTACCAAATACAATTGCTTTGAGGTCGGTAAGCAGGACCCAAATTAATCTGTAC
The DNA here is from genome assembly GCF_033978785.1 of Entelurus aequoreus. Taxonomy (NCBI): domain Eukaryota; kingdom Metazoa; phylum Chordata; class Actinopteri; order Syngnathiformes; family Syngnathidae; genus Entelurus; species Entelurus aequoreus. Next base: position 41,324,642 of record NC_084739.1, read on the forward strand.
ATTAGGCGCACTGGGTTATAAGGCACACCGTCTATTTTTTCGAAAATGAAAGTATTTTAAGTGCATTTTATAGTCCGAAAAATATGGTATAAATAAATCAAATTATGATATAATCTAGAAAATTACCACTGAGAATTTGAATGGGCCTGCTTTTAGAGTTGTAAACCTTCGTTCCGGGGTCATTTGAAGACCGACTTGCTGTCTTTACAAGACAAATGAAAAATTAGCAAAAAAGTTTACATGCTAATATTAGTATAACATTATTATAATAGGGCAGCACGGTGGCAGAGGGGTTAGTGCGTCTGCCTCATAATACGAAGGTCCTGAGTAGTCGTGAGTTCAATCCCGGCCTCGGGATCTTTCTGTGTGGAGTTTGCATGTTCTCCCCGTGACTGCGTGGGTTCCCTCCGGGTACTCCGGCTTCCTCCTACCTCCAAAGACATGCACCTGGGGATAGGTTGATTGGCAACACTAAATTGGCCCTAGTGTGTGAATGTGAGTGTGAATGTTGTCTGTCTATCTGTGTTGGCCCTGCGATGAGGTGGCGACTTGTCCAGGGTGTACCCCGCCTTCCGCCCGATTGTAGCTGAGATAGGCTCCAGCGCCCCCCGCGACCCCGAAGGGAATAAGCGGTAGAAAATGGATGGATGGATGGATTATTATAATATTAGCATGCTAAAAAATGAAACAGTTAGCATACTTACCTTATGTCACCAAGAAAAAAATCCATATTTTTAGGTTTAAATCTTTTAGATTAGCTAAAATGGTAGAGTAAGCTCCAACACCCCCCGCGACCCAGTAAAAAAACAAGCAGTAGAGAATGGATGGATGGATGGTAAAGGAAAATGCTAGCAGGCTAACGTTAACTTGCTTACATAGGGCCAATTATTATACTTATGAGATGGTGACAAATAATGAAATCCATGACATGTAGGTCTAACGTATACTGTAAAAGTAGCTAAAATGCTAGCATAAAACATTAGCATGGTAGCATTAGCATGGTAATATGGGAACAGTTAGCATACTTTTAAGATGGCACCAAGTATTTCAAATCCATGATGTTTAGACTTCAACTTATATAATTAGCTAAATACTAGCATAACATGCTAGCATGGTAATGGCATGCATATATTTGTTAATTAGATTTGAGTAAAATAGAAAAAATACTCAAAGCATTTCCTGAATTTACGGTACTTAACATTTTGATGTTGAAAGAATTTAAATAGTTGGAAATGTGGAAACTAATGAAACTAATGGATACTGTAGCACAGCCAGAACAGCTGCCATCTGTTACACATGCACACTGCACGTCTTTTTTGTTGCATTCTGTACTGTATCAGAAAAATCTATCCATCCATTTTCTACCGCTTATCTCTTTCGGGGTCGCGGGGGGTGCTGGAGCCTATCTCAGCTACAATCAGGCGGAAGGCGGGGTACACCCTGGACAAGTCGCCGCCTCATCACAAGGCCAACACAGATAGACAGACAACATTCACACTCACATTCACACACTAGGGCCAATTTAGTGTTGCCAATCAACCTATCCCCAGGTGCATGTCTTTGGATGTGGGAGGAAGCCGGAGTACCCGGAGGGAACCCACGCAGTCACGGGGAGAACATGCAAACTCCACACAGAAAGATCCCGAGCCCGAGATTGAACTCAGGACTACTCAGGACCTTCGTATTGTGAGGCACATGCACTAACCCCTCTACCACCGTGCTGCCCTTCTTATGAAACAATATGTTAAAATTGGGCTGTTTTTTGGGGGGGGCTCAGAACGGAATAACTGATTTTTAATCACTCTATATTTGGAACATTGATTTGAGATACAATTATTATGAGTTATGAGCTCCGTCAAAGAACCACCCGTTTACTACATTCTGTTTAAAATACAAGTAAGTGTGTAGTAATGTCTTGGTTTTTTTTTTCAATCTTTAATGGCAATGTCCCCTGAAGCATGTCAGATGAGGACAAAGTTGGCACAGGATAGTTCGGTCTTGGGTCGGATCTGGTTCTCGTGGGGTTTGGTGTGTTAGAAGAATGCCACAAGCTCTGATCTCTCATGACCAAAACATCGTGCCCCATGCAGCACATGTTGACAACTTTGTGCAGCACCTGCAGCAACAGGTGGCAGCCCCCGCAGTGCCAGAAGGAGCAGTCATCTCTTACAGCTGCTCTCAGGTAATGCCCTTCAACATTTCTCCCATTAGAACAATGAAATACACCCTCATTGTCTGTATTCATATCCACTTTGATGCTGATTGTTCAATATTTATCATGAAATGTCGACACACATTTGCGCTATATTCTCTGTTGGTTTTTAACTAGTAAAGGGTCAAACGATACTGAAGCTTCGATAACACAAGCACTACTGTGTCCTTCAAAGCATCAATGTGTGTGTCATTTTAAGAAAACGTGACCGATACATTTGCTTTGTCCTTTGACAGCAAAACAGGAAACACTTCATCAAGAAGCACTTCTTTCGCTCATTAATAACAGCTCTCAACAAAGTCGGAGGAGTGGCACGCCACATGTTTTTTTTAGTCATCATTATTGATCTAATGGAACTAAAAAAACAATAATAAAATGAATAAATACAAATTTAAGTTAAAGTTAAAGTCCCAACGATAGTCACACACACACTAGGTGTGGTGAAATTTGTCCTCTGCATTTGACCCATCGCCTTGTTCATCTCCTGGGAGGTGAGGGGAGCAGTGAGCAGCAGCAGTGGCCACGCTCGGGAATCATTTGGTGATTTAGCCCCCAATTCCAACCCTTGATGCTGAGTGCCAAGCGGGGGAGAAATGGGTCCCATCTTTTTGTTGTCTTTGGTATGACTCAGTAGAAAATGGATGGATGGCTGGACGTTTCATAAGAAAACAAAAAACTTATAGATGACGAAAGTTGTTTAAAAAACAACACAATAAAAAAAACTGCAAGTAGGGATGGGTACTAAATTTGGTACTTCGGTACTTTTCAAAGGCAGTATAGTACCGATTTCAATCAATTAGTATATCCATCCATCCATCCATCCTCTTCCGCTCATCTGAGGTCGGGTCGCGGGGGCAGCAGCCTAAGCAGGGAAGCCCAGACGTCCCTCTCCCCAGCCACTTCGTCCAACTCTTCCCGGGGGATCCCGAGGCGTTCCCAGGCCAGCCGGGAGACATAGTCTTCCCAACGTGTACTGGGTCTTCCCCATGGCCTCCTACCGGTTGGACGTGCCCTAAACACCTCCCTAGGGAGGTGTTCGGGTGGCATCCTGACCAGATGCCCGAACCACCTCATCTGGCTCCTCTTGATGTGGAGGAGCAGCGGCTTTACTTTGAGCTCCTCCTGGATGGCAGAGTTTCTCACCCTATCTCTAAGGGAGAGCCCCGCCACCCGGCGGAGGAAACTCATTTCGGCCGCTTGTACCCGTGATCTTGTCCTTTCGGTCATAACCCAAAACTCATGACCACAGGTGAGGATGGGAACGTAGATCGACCGGTAAATTCAATCAATCAATCAATCAATGTTTATTTATATAGCCCTAAATCACAAGTGTCTCAAAGGGCTGTACAAGCCACAAATTGAGAGCTTTGCCTTCTGGCTCAGCTCCTTCTTCACCACAACGGATCGATACAGCGTCCGCATTACTGAAGGCGCCGCACCGATCCGCCTTTTGATCTTACGATCCACTCTTCCCTCACTCATGAACAAGACTCCGAGGTAATTGAAGTCCTCCACTTGAAGTCCTCCACCCTTTTTCGGGCGAGAACCATGGACTCGGACTTGGAGGTGCTGATTCTCATCCCAGTCGCTTCACACTCAGCTGCGAACCGATCCAGTGAGAGCTGAAGATCCTGGCCAGATGAAGCCATCAGGACCACATCATCTGCAAAAAGCAGAGACCTAATCCTGCAGCCACCAAACCAGATCCCCTCAACGCCTTGACTGCGCCTAGAAATTCTGTCTATAAAAGTTATGACCACAATCGGTGACAAAGGGCAGCCTTGGCGGAGTCCAACCCTAACTGGAAATGTGTCCGACTTACTGCCGGCAATCAATCAATCAATGTGAATGACTATGAAATGTGCGGACCAAGCTCTGACACTGATCATACAGGGAGCGGACCGCCACAATCAGACAGTCTGATACCCCATACTCTCTAAGCACTCTCCACAGGACTTCCCGAGGGACACGGTCGAATGCCTTCTCCAAGTCCACAAAGCACATGTAGACTGGTTGGGCAAACTCCCATGCACCCTCAAGGACCCTGCCGAGAGTATAGAGCTGGTCCACAGTTCCACGACCAGGACGAAAACCACACTGTTCCTCCTGATTCCGAGGTTCGACTATCCGGCGTAGCCTCCTCTCCAGTACACCTGAATAGACCTTACCGGGAAGGCTGAGGAGTGTGATCCCACGATAGTTAGAACACACCCTCCGGTTCCCCTTCTTAAAGAGAGGAACCACCACCCCGGTCTGCCAATCCAGAGGTACTGCCCCCGATGTCCACGCGATGCTGCAGAGTCTTGTCAACCAAGACAGCCCCACAGCATCCAGAGCCTTAAGGAACTCCTGGCGGATCTCATCTACCCCTGGGGCTTTGCCACCGAGGAGCTTTTTAACTACCTCAGCAACTTCAGCCCCAGAAATAGGAGAGCCCACCACAGATTCCTCAGGCACTGCTTCCTCATAGGAAGACGTGTTGGTGGGATTGAGGAGGTCTTCGAAGTATTCCTTCCACCGATCCACAACATCCGCAGTCGAGGTCAGCAGAACACCATCCTCACCATACACTGTGTTGATAGTGCACTGCTTCCCCTTCCTCAGGCGGCGAATGGTGGTCCAGAATCGCTTCGAAGCCGTCCGGAAGTCGTTTTCCATGGCTTCCCCGAACTCCTCCCATGTTCGTGTTTTTGCCTCCGCGACCGCTGAAGCTGCACACCGCTTGGCCTGTTGGTACCTGTCCGCTGCCTCCAGAGTCCTATGTGCCAAAAGAACCCGATAGGACTCCTTCTTCAGCTTGACGGCATCCCTCACCGCCGGTGTCCACCAACAGGTTCTAGGATTACCGCCACAACAGGCACCAACTACTTTGCGGCCACAGCTCCAATCAGCCGCCTCGACAATAGAGGTGCGGAACATGGTCCACTCAGACTCAATGTCTCGCACCTCCCTCGTGACATGTTCAAAGTTCTTCCGGAGGTGGGAATTGAAACTCTCTCTGACAGGAGACTCTGCCAGACGTTCCCAGCAAACCCTCACAATGCGTTTGTTCCTGCCAGGTCTGTCCGGCATCCTCCCCCACCATCGCAGCCAACTCACCACCAGGTGGTGATCGGTAGAAAGCTCCGCCCCTCTCTTCACCCGAGTGTCCAAAACATGAGGCCGCAAATCCGATGACACAACTACAAAGTCGATCATGGAACTGCGGCCTAGGGTGTTCTGGTGCCGAGTGCACATATGGACACCCTTATGTTTGAACATGGTGTTCGTTATGGACAATCTGTGACAGGCACAAAAGTCCAATAACAAAACACCACACGGGCTCAGATCCGGGTGGCCATTCTTCCCAATCACGCCTCTCCAGGTTTCACTGTCGTTGCCAACATGAGCGTTGAAGTCCCCCAGTAGATCGAGGGAATCACCCGGGGGAGCACTCTCAAGTACTCCCTCGAGGGAATCCAAAAAGGATGGGTACTCTGAGCTGCCGTTTGGCGCGTAAGCGCAAACCACAGTCAGGACCCATCCCCCCACCCGAAGGCGGAAGGAAGCTACCCTCTCGTCCACTGGGTTGAACTCCAACATGCAGGCTCTGAGCCGGGGAGCAACAAGAATTGCCACCCCAGCCCGTCGCCTCTCACTGCTGGTAACGCCAGAGTGGAAGAGAGTCCAGCCCCTCTCGAGAGAACTGGTTCCAGATGGCCTGCTAGCTGCTTCTTCGTTAAACACACTATCAGCAGCTTCTCCATATTTCCTTGGATAAATGTCTGCAGTTGTATTATTTATTATTTATTTATGAATTATATGTCCTTGGCTGGCGTTAATACAATCTTTATGGAAGACTAATGCTTCTTTATAGTGCAGATTGCTTTGCTTGTTGTACTGCTTCGCCAAGTTATGTTTTTCCTTTTTTGCATACTTTTTTTCTTTAATTCAATGAGCCTAGCACGTAACACACATTTGAAATAGCAACTTAAAGCAAAAAAAAAACAAACTGAGATATTGGTTGTATCCCTCAAAAATATGCACGGTGGGTAAGCCAAGGTATTGCTGTATTAAAAAAAATGCAACATGCATGCATGGAAGTGACAATGCAGCTCATGGGTCATGGCGATCAGACAAATTACTTTAAGAGGCAACGGCCAATTAAAGTTCACAAAGCGAAAGCTAAATGTGCGTCAAGTCATTTAACAGCTAATTATGAAGCTGTCACACCACCAGCCATTATTTATTCTCATTTAGCTTTTACTAAAGCTTTTTTTTTTTGGGCTCCAATGCATTGTGGGTCGAATACCAACATTATCGTCCTACTGAAACTAAAGGTTTTCTATTAAGAGTAAAATAACTCTAACCTCATCAGGTCTTGGAAAAGGCAATGTTCCGAATCAGGAATTTTTAGTTATGGCTTGTAGAGAGAATTAGAACACAGAACGTGAGTGAGCAGGACAGTGCTGAAAGAAAAAAGTGGATTATATTTATTGAGTTAAAGAAACAAATCCACTTGGTGGAGCAGTTGGAGTGTATCAGTGCTAGTTTGCACCATACGGAAGCAGAATGAGTACAATACCAGCCAAGGATGTGAAAATAATATCTAAACAGTGGACATATATCCATGAAAATATGGAGAAGCTGCCTAATGGTGTTTGACAGAGAAGGAGATACTGTAGAAGTCCACTCTCCAAGGGAAATGTTGTAGATTATTTAATTTAATAGAATAGACCACACTATAATTTCATTGTAATTGCACTTAAAAAGTCCAACAAATTAGTTTTCAACACAACCCACAATATGCAGTTATAGGATATACAGAACGGGAAGATGGATGGGTGGCCACCTGGCGGCACCCCGTAAACAGGGGGGTAGGGGAGGTAAAACAAAAAACAAACTCCCAAACTAAGCATCTATGATTTGAAATACATGCGTTTTAAATTAAGAACTCAGTCAAAGACCTAATTAAGCTCATAAGGTATATTCTTGTGTATAGATGTCATCACAGAAGTGAAGTGAATTATATTTATATAGCGCTTTTCTCTAGCGACTCAAAGTGCTTTACATTGTGAAAGCTATTATCTAACTTACATTTACATTTAGTGTGGGTGGCACTGGGAGCAGGTGGGTGAAGTATCTTGCCCAAGGACACAACGGCAGTGACTAGGATGGTGGAAGCGAGGATTGAACCTGGAACCCTCAAGTTGCTGGCACGGCCGCTCTACCAACTGAGCCACACCGCCTCATATAAAATATGATCTTTTATATGAGGGGTGTCACACTCTTTCCAATGCATCCTCACTGCACAATGTTATTTGTCTCTGTCAAAAAAATATAGATATATTAACTACAGCCATGGGCGGAGCTAAAAGGGGTATCCCTCAGCTGCGCTCTACTGCGGCCGGAGACCGAGCTCGTAGGAGGTCCCAACGGGCGGCGACAGACATGAAGTCAACTTTTTAAAGGTTTTCAGACATAATTTCATCTTGTTGATACAAGTGGATGAGTACATGCTGATTCTGGAGGTCCAAAATTAAAGAATAATGTACCGGCATATCCCGGGCAGCTAAATGGGAAAAAGGGGGCCAGTGTCAAATATCAGCTCGTACAGAGACTGAGAAAGCAAACGAGTGGCTGTGTGACACGCTCGCTTTGTTAATGTATTTTTGCTTGCTGCAGAAAATAAATTGGTTTGTCAAGGCAGTGCCAAGGTAGTGCCAAGTTTATTTGCTTCTGCTTCTCTGGAAGGACAGAACAAACTTGTTTGTGGTTCGCTTTATTACTACTTCCTTTACTATGTGATAACGCGCAAATTTGCGGGATCTCGTAAAGGTCTGCACATTTTTGCTGCACAACAGAGCCTCAACAGAACGGCTGTGGGGACTGCCGAACGGCAGAGGGCGGCGCACTCCTTTGGTGAAACTTGTCCGCCGTTTCACATTCAGTGGAAATTCGGGGTCAGGCCCGCCAAATGCGCCAATTTTGCTGCCAGCATAAGGAAACCACATTTCCAAGTAACAATTTGATTCTCACAATTATTGTACTAAACTATTACAGGGTTTCCGCGAGGCATTAAAAAGCATTAAAAGTCATCAAATGAATTTTGCGAAAGTTAAGCCCTTAAATTACATTCAAAAGTATTGAATTTGATGTCCAGATACATTAAAAATGTTTATACAATGGTAGGCCTGAGTAGTAAGTCAATCAATCGGTACATGAAAAATAAATATATATATATATATATATATATATATATATATATATATATATATATATATATATATATATATATATATATATATATATATATATATATATATATATATATATATATATATATATATATATATATAAGTAAGTCAATCAATCGGTACATGAAAGATAAGTATATATATATATATATATATATATATATATATATATATATATATATATATATATATATATATATATATATATTGATTTATATATCAATATATATATATATATATATATATATATATATATATATATATATATATATATATATATATATATATATATATATATATACACTACCGTTCAAAAGTTTGGGGTCACCCAAACAATTTTGTGGAATAGCCTTCATTTCTAAGAACAAGAATAGACTGTCGAATTTCAGATGAAAGTTATCTTTTTCTGGCCATTTTGAGCGTTTAATTGACCCCACAAATGTGATGCTCCAGAAACTCAATCTGCTCAAAGGAAGGTCAGTTTTGTAGCTTCTGTAACGAGATAAACTGTTTTCAGATGTGTGAACATGATTGCACAAGGGTTTTCTAATAATCAATTAGCCTTCTGAGCCAATGAGCAAACACATTGTACCATTAGAACACTGGAGTGATAGTTGCTGGAAATGGGCCTCTATACACCTATGTAGATATTGCACCAAAAACCAGACATTTGCACCTAGAATAGTCATTTACCACATTAGCAATGTATAGAGTGTATTTCTTTAAAGTTAGGACTAGTTTAAAGTTATCTTCCTTGAAAAGTACAGTGCTTTTCCTTCAAAAATAAGGACATTTCAATGTGACCCCAAACTTTTGAACGGTAGTGTATATATATATATATATATATATATATATATATATATATATATATATATATATATATATATATATATATATATATATATATATGTATATATATGTATATATATATATATACATATATATATATATATATATATATATATATATATATATATATATATATATATATATATATATATATATATATATATATATAGATTTATTTTTCATGTACCGATTGATTGACTTACTACTCAGTCCTAATATATATATATATATATATATATATATATATATATATATATATATATATATATATATATATATATATATATATATATATATATATATATATATACACTACCCTTCAAAAGTTTGGGTATATATATATATACATATATAGATTTATTTTTCATGTACCGATTGATTGACTTACTACTCAGTCCTAATATATATATATATATATATATATATATATATATATATATATATATATATATATATATATATATATATATATATATATATATATATATATATATATATATATATATATATATAAAAACACGGACAGAATTAACAATTTATTGATGTCCACAAATACATACATATACACATTATGTATGTATATGTATGTATATTTATATTTATATATGTATATGTATATTTACATGTATATACATTATTTATGTATATGTATGTATGTTCATGTACCGTATTTTTGGAACAATAAGGTGCAATTAAAATCCTTTCATTTTCTCAAAACTTGACAGTGCGCCTTATAACCCGGTGCGCCGAATGTACGGAATCATTTTGGTTGTGCTTACCGTCCTCGAAGCTATTTTGTTTGGTACGTGATGAAATGATAAGTGTCAACATAAGAGACATGCGTAGACTGCAATATGACTCAGGTAAACGACACAAAAATGTTATATGTTCCATTGAAAATATAGAACATTACACAAGGCGCTCAAAAATCTATCAAAATGTTTTTGTATGACTTTGGTAAGATTTGTAGACTGCAATATGACTCGAGTAAACAACACAACAATGTTGTATGTTCCATTGAAAATATAGAACATTACACACGGTGCTCCAAAATCTATCAAAATGTTTTAGTACGACTTTGGTAAAATATGAAGCCGCACCGCTTGAAGGATTGTACTGTGCTTCAAGAAACGAGTATTATTATGGTGTGTGTATAAGGTAAGACATATCATCTGGTGTTTTGTTTCACATTATTATGCAAAAGAGACTTTTCTTACCTTCTGGTACCTGCTGATCTGCATTTGGGATTTGCAAGTCCTGAAAATCTGCACCGCATCCGCCTTTATGGTGTGTGCCAACCCCGTAGTCGATAAGCTTCTTCTTTTTCTCTGTCTTCTTGTTATGTGACATTCATCCTCCGCTGTTGCCTTTTCTAACATAAAGTAGTGTAAAGTTCTTATTTATATCTGTCATTAAACTCACCATGAAAGCGCTAAAACTACCGGTGTAGTGAGTTTACATAAATCACCCAAGGAAATGTATTATTAGAGAGTTCCGGTCGGATGGTTTTTCACGGACACATTTCCGGCATTGTTGTTGCACTAGTGAACTACAGATGAGGAGATGCTGCTCCATTATTGATTTAAGTAAAGTCTGAATGTCATTAAAACAGTTAGCTCCATCTTTTGACACTTCTTCCACTCCCGTCCTTGCACGCTACACCGCTACAACAAAGATGACGGAGAAAAGACGCTGTCAAAGGTGAGCCACGTAAATAAGATCCTGAAGCGACTGTCAGAAAGCGGCTTGAAGATGATCTGTAAAATATAATCTATGCAACATTTTGACCAAAGAACCACCATTACATGTTATGTAGATCACGAGGAAGAGTTTTCAATTTAGAAAAAAAAAAAAAGAAAGTATAAAGTATGACAATAGACTTGACTAGACCCGCTCATCGGTATTTATACATGCGTGCGTGGGTGCGTGTGTATGTATGTCTCTATTCCATTATAATATCTGAGTCTGTGTAATTTATTGTACTGTTTATGATGTCTGATGTTAGTGTTGTCTAACTTTTATGTACATCTTTTTTTAACCGACTTTGCTGCATGTACCATCAACCTGCAAGGGACTGTAGATGGAAATTAGCCTTTCCAAACAATCTTGCACATTTTTTTTAATGCCCATTGATGTGCAATACCCCATGTTACAGGTAAATATATGCAATACCGTGAGTCTATTGAGCATTTTGGGTTTGACCAGAAGAGGGCCACAGGGTTTGACTCTGTCACCTGTGTTCTATACCATGATTTCAGTTTAACCCGAAACCCCATATTTAAAAAGTTTATTTTGATATGTATGAAATCTATATTTAAGGGGCCTTTCAGGACAGACATGCAAATATAACACAATTGTCCAGAACACCAAGTCATGATTTTAAAGATGTAATCTATATTTAACTTACAATACGTTAGCCAGCTCTTTTCCACACATGCCTACACCTGTGGCTCCACCTGCAGCGCTGTCATTGCATTAGGACTGCAACTGTTAACTTGTGTACACAATATGAATAGCAATCATGATAAGTATAAGAATAATAATCCATTTAAAACAGGAATGCTGTCAATAAATGTACTCATCCCTCCTTGCATCCTTGTGAAATAAATAATAATGTTGTCTCAAGCAAATACATTGCAGCAGGGTCCAGCAAGTGAACTGTTATTCCACAGTGTCCTCTTGTGGTCATACAGAGCATCACATACCTTGAAGTGTCTATGCAATTTACACAATTATATGGTTTATTGATTCAAATTCACAGCATTAGTTGGTTGTGAGCACTTTATGTGCACAACTGCAATAACAATACGGATGACCAAGTCACTTTACAATATGACAAGTGTATTACAAAAACTTATGAGTAAACAAATAGGCGTGGATATTGTAGTCATGTATTATTACACTGGCACGGTACTGGATTTCTTGCCATGGTTCAAAGGTGACACATCAGTGATCTTCAGGTTGTTGATGTCCTGTATCTTGGTTCAATACATGTAATCTTAAACATAATTTGATAAAAAATAAGTCCAGAAAAGTGATATCGATAGTAAACCAGCTGACCGGGGAATTTTCTTATATATGTTTTTATTAAAAAACAATCTAATAATTTTTTTTTAAACTCAGAAGTCTTAGTGGTTGTGGTATGATACCACACAAACACACATGCATTGATGACAACTTAGATTCATTTATCCCACAGGTTTCAAAAGGCTCATCAAGCTCGCATCAATATTCTCCATGGTTTAAGTTATCATTTGTCTTCTTTACATTCTTGGGCAGCTTGTCTGCCAAGACAAATGAGATATTGTATTTATATAACTCATGCTAAATGTGTTTGTGTGCTAATTCTGCTGCCACGCTCCATCAGTCAGCTTCAGATTCTTCTGCCAACACCCTTACAACACTGGTACACACTTAAAACGATGACGAAAAATACAACCATACAGTGTCAAAGAGAGCATTATTGTATTTGCTAATGCACCTTTAAATCTTATTAGATGATACAGGACGTATACTGTTGTGGTATGTGAGTGTTTAAACCAGTGTTTTTCAACCACTGTGCCACGGTGTCGTAAGATACAGGCTGGTGTGCCGTGGGAGATGATCTAATTTCACCTAATTGGGTTAAAAATATTTTTTGCACACCAGTAATTATAGTCTGCAAATTATGTGTTGTTGTTGAGTGTCTGTGCTGTCCAGAGCTTGGCAGAGTAACCGTGTAATACTCTTCCATATCAGTAGGTGGCAGCCGGTAACTAATTGCTTTGTAGATGTCGGAAACAGCGGAAGGCAGTGTGAAGGTAAAAAGGTGTCTAATTCTTAAACCAAAAATAAACAAAAGGTGAGTGCCCCTAAGAAAAGACATTGAAGCTTATAGAAGGCTATGTAAAATGAAACTAAAACTGAACTGGCTACAAAGTAAACAAAAACAGAATGCTGGACGACAGCAAAGACTTACTGTGAAGCAAAGACGGCGTCCACAATGTACATCCAAACATGACATGACAATCAACAATGTCCCCACAAAGAAGGATACAAACAACTGAAATAGTCTTGATTGCTAAAACAAAGTAGAAGTGGGAAATATTGCTCAAAGGAAGACATGAATCTGCTACAGGAAAATACCAAAAACAGAGAAAAAGCCACCAAAATAGGAGCGCAAGACAAGAACTAAAACACTACACAGGAAAACAGCAAAAAACTCAAAATAAGTCACGGCGTTATGTGACAGGTCGTGACAGTACACCTACTTTGAAACAAGAGCTATATCGATGCATGCTTGGTTATGGTTTAAAGTCATATCCAACAATTGCAACAACGACTTTTTACTGTTAACTGAGTTTCGTTTTTTTAATGATTTCTGCTGGTGGTGTGCCTCCGGATGTTATCTAAGCAAAAAATGTGCCTTGGCTCAAAAAACGTTGAAAAACACTGGTTTAAACAGCGTTGCTGTGCAGAACAGTTTGCAGACAAGTAACAAACTGCAGTATTATCAGTCCCTTTAAGTCAAACTCAACATATACAGTATTTCTGGTATTTTAAATGCAGCATTAAAAGACCCAAAGTGTTTGTATTTGACATACATTTTGTGAATAATTTCTTAATGTATTTTTTGCACCTGAAAGTAAATCTGCCAGTCAATTCCCATCCTATCACTTAGATCTTGAGTAATCAGTGAATAACTAACTGTACTTGGATGCCACCCACTCTTCCTTGCATAGAGTCATAGGCAGTATACATCCATCCATCCATGTTCTTCGGCTTATCCGAGATCGGGTTGCGGGGGCAGCAGGCTAAGCAAGGAAGCCCAGACTTCCCTCTCCCCAGCCACTTCGTCTAGCTCCTCCGAGGCGTTCCCAGGCCAGCCAGGAGAGATAGTCTTCCCAACGTGTCCTGGCTCTTCCCCGTGGCCTCCTACCGGTCGGACGTGCCCGAAACACCTCCCTAGGGAGGCGTTCAGGTGGCATCCTGACCAGATACCCGAACCACCTCATCTGGCTCCTCTCAATGTGGAGGAGCAACAGCTTTACTTTGAGCTCCTCCAGGATGACAGAGCTTCTCACCCTATCTCTAAGGGAGAGCCCCGCCACCCGGCGGAGGAAACTCATTTTGGCCGCTTGTACCCGTGATCTTGTCCTTTCGGTCATAACCCAAAGCTCATGACCATAGGTGAGGATGGGAACGTAGATCGACCGGTAAATTGAGAGCTTTGCCTTCCGGCTCAGCTCCTTCTTCAACACAACGGATCGATACAGCGTCCGCATTACTGAAGACGCCGCACCGATCCGCCTTTCGATCTCACGATCCACTCTTTCCTCACTCGTGAACTCCGAGGTACTTGACAGTAGACAGTATGGATAGAGAAATGTAAAACTTTTATTTTGATCACTTAATTGCCTACCATAGACACCGTAGCCTGTATTCCCTCATGCTCGTACAGCATTTACTGAAGCTTTTTAAAGGAAAACATCAGTAGAAAAGGACTTAAAATAGAATACTAGCAGCTCGCCTTCTTTTTCCCTCGTTTTTGAAGGGTTGGGTGCTCCTTTGGTTGGTGTTTTTATTCTGACTCAGTTTTCCTGCCATAGAGGATGCTCCTGACTTTTGGGATTGCATTTGGCTTGAGTCCTTGATTTAAAAAAAAAAATCCAAACTACAACCAACGCTTTCTTCTTTGAAGTCAGAATCATTAAACTGCTCGATGCACATTACACTCCTCGCACCTCACACTATGCCCTTCCCATTTTGGTCCATACTTTCCTCTATTTCCTATCATTGGGAAATGTATGCTGGCTGACCCCTTTTTTTTTTAGTTGTTTTGCTATAACCTAAAACAATGAATCTGGCAGACATTTCTGATCATTCCTTCAAATTATGTACATTATGTACAAAAATAACATGATTCGGGATGAAGTTGCTACAAAACACATACTACACAGCATGAAATTGACTCCAAACCTCTGTAGTTGACGTCTGCAGGCTGATGCAGGCCTACCCACCTTTTGAAGCGAAACAAGTGGACGTTATGATATGTCCTGAAACTCGTTAGAAAACAAGCCTAAAACCCACTCCTGTGTTAATGATTAGGGGAATTGTACATGTAGACATGATTTTTAGGCATACTGCCAACCTTGAGACCTCCGAATTCGGGATATTGGGGGGATTTGAGGTGGCGGGGTCGTGGTGGGCGGGGCGGGGGCTAAGGGGGAGGAGTATATTTATAGCTAGAATTCACTGAAATTCAAGTATATATATATATATATATATATATATATATATATATATATATATATATATATATATATATATATATATATATATATATATACATATATATAAATAAATTATAAATGGGTTATACTTGTATAGCGCTTTTCTACCTTCAAGGTACTCAAAGCGCTTTGACAGTATTTCCACATTCATCCATTCACACACACATTCACACACTGATGGCGGGAGCTGCCATGCAAGGCGCTAACCAGCAGCCATCAGGAGCAAGGGTGAAGAAAGAAATACTTGAATTTCAGTGTTCATTTATTTACACGTATACACACACATAGCACTCCTCTACTCATTGTTGTATTTGAAAGTGCAATGCTTTGCAGCCAGTAGCACAGCCTTTGAAGGAGCATAGATATGGGCAGCATCTGTGAAATCTAATTTGCAGGAAAGGACTGAGTTTAGGGTTGAATTGTCCATCCTTGTTCTATTCTCTGTCACTATCTTTCTAACCTTGCTGAACACCCTCTCTGATGATGCATTGCTGTGTGGCACGCACAAATGTGCCTTCATCAAATGCACCAGAGTCTGGAATCTTCCATCTCTCCCTAGCATACCCCTTCCCCTTCGAGCTGTCCTTGGCGAACTGAAATTCTTGTTTCCAATCATTTTGGAACTTGCAAGCGTACTTCTTCTTCTTACTCGTCGTCGCCATGACTCTTCTTCGTTCTTCTGCTTCGTCTCTGTTATGTTTTTGGACATTACGACTTGCCGTGGTTTTGAAGCAATGCATGATGGGAATCTGGATGTTGTGTGTCAGTGTATTAACGTGCCGGCTGGAATAAACACACGCTAAGAAATAGCTCCGTGCCTGCCTACTTTATGGGTTATACATAAACCTATGGATAATAGAGACATATATAATAGTCTCCTTCTTGTGTGTGCAGTTGCGCACTGAGCTCCAAAAGCCGTAGATGTTATAACGTGACTGGGCTGGCACGCTGTTTATAAGGAGGAAAAGCGGACGTGACGACAGGCTGTCCTCACTCAGGTCCGGCTGGAAATCGGGAGAAATTCTGGAAAATGGTTGTCCCGTGAGATTTTCGGGAGAGGCACTGAAATTCGTGAGTCTCCCGGAAAATTCGGGAGGGTTGGCAAGTATGTTTTTAGGTCCAGAAGTATGAAATAAGTGCCAATGTTGTCAGCAATAGGGGGGCCGTTTTAACAGTGGAACTTAAATATATATATATATATATATATATATATATATATATATATATATATATATATATATATATATATATATATATATATATATATATATATATATATATATATATATATATATATATATATACATGTATATATATAGTATGCTTTCATTTTGCATATTGGATTAAATATGCTACCAAAATATGTCACGTTCATAGTAACAACCACACAATGTGCATCTTTTATTCATGAAAAAAAAATCACATCAATCTTGTAAGGCCTTCCTCAGAGGTTGTCATGTGACAAACCGTCAGGTACAGAAATAAACAGAATGGGTTCGTTGAGTGACCTGCATGCGCTCAAAAGATGACGTCATGCAGTGGGTTTAAGAAAATAAACGTGGCACATTTTTGGGCAATTTAAAGGATTCGTTTTAGCGCTATGCCAATCGATCGGCTCGTTCATATTGGCTAGCAATGCAGCTATTGGGAGCAATCAATTCCACCACTGAATCACTTTAAAAATGCATTCAAAAACCTTCACCAATACTTCATTTACGTTCCATAACCTGTATTAAAACCAAGCTGCAGCGACATTGTTATCGTAAGAGCAAACACTGAGGAACTATTTTCCTAGTGTAGTAATACGTCCGCGTTCTAGGGTATTAGTTCTAAAAGGTATTTATGGCAAGAGATAAGCTAGCTTCTTCGTCAACACGAAACGCGTTTGAGTTTGTAATGCACAACACTGTGATACAACACCAATCTGTACTGACTGAAAAACATCAACAATCATATTACAGTATCTGTAAAGTGTTAGCCCACATTTCATGTTTTGTTTGTACACAGCTAGCCAGACAGCGTATGCTGTTTGTCATGATACACGCATGACGTGTGCTGCATGTATCATGATCAATGTAAAGTGTGACTCACTCCATGTCTATTTGGTCCAGCTGGCCAGGGACATTTCTTCCGGTTAATTATGGGTAAGCAATCCATTTATGTCGAAATAGCTTGGCTTCAAGTTCCACATTTTGCAAATTCTTTTTTTGTGTGTGTTTGTCCTGTCCAGCTACTCAGTCAAATCATATTGTTGATGTAGATGTTCATATTTGCTGTACAGATTCACTTTAGAAAAGAGAAGTGTGGGATACTTCTCTTGTTGCCTCATTTGTATTTGACTTTATTAAATTGATTTATATTATTGTTTGGCGCAGCCGGATCAGAGCAGGAGGGGATAGAACACATTTTGCAGCTTTGATTCACTTTCACCTCACTCTCTCGGCTTACCTCTGCTCCAACGTCTCGCTCTTCCTTCATACTCACTTCTAGAAGCAGTAGTTTAGCCTCCATAAATTCAGATTCAAAAGATACGGTTGTGAATCCTCATTTGCTAAAAAATAGTTGTCTTAGTTGTTTGTTACCGAGTCTGCCATGATTCATTTCATTCATTCATTCATGTATTTATTTATTTCAGGCAATGACATACAAAAACAATAATAATAATTTTTTTTTAAAAGTACAAAGTTGACAACACATAACAATATAAATGAATACAATGCAAAAGGTAATGTATAGTATGTAAAGCATGATTGTCCAGTTTTGCCTGAAAGGGAGTGGGAAGAAGATAACTTATTTAATCCCACCCCCAGTTCTCCATTCAGTGATTATTCACATGAGTTTCACTGTTACTTTGTTTAAGGATTATAATACAAATGTTGTATCATAGTGGCATTACCACAGGTAACAATAATTATTACACTGTAACAATAATTTGTATCAACAATGTAGGAAGAATGAATGTACCAACAATGGTAATAGACAAAATACCAACAATGGTAATAGACAACATAACAATAATGATAGTAGACAACATAGCAATAATGGTAAGGAAACAATGAGCACATGTTAACACTTTGAGACAGAGTACAACAGCAGGTCAAATTAAACACTTGTGTTTGAATCCAGAAGTAGGAACACAAGTTGTTGCCGGAAGTGTGCTGCTATGGAAACAGAAATAAATGCGCTGAGGAAATCAGTTCTGGGAATGCTTAAAATGACCAAAATATGTTAAATATTGAACATATAACATATTGTTATGAACTTGTTTGTTACTAAATTATATATAGACTTGCAGTGTGTAAACAAAACGTTAATGAAGGGTTTTGAAGTTGTTTTAGAAGGCTTTGAAGGCTACAACGGTGACTCCCATTAGCCACATCTTCCTGCTTTCTTGTTTCTCATAATGATTGACGGGTCGGCAAAATTCCAAAAAAAGTGCAATTCCCATTTAAGTATCAGTATGAAGTACACACATACAGCAAGCCAGGAGCAGATATGCCAATTATTAAGCTAACTGTGAAAAAAGTGCTTAGTAAAGTTAAAAAAGTGTAGATGGAACCATGTTATAGCAGAGAGTAAGCATTTATTAACAGGAAATTAACCAATAGATTATTAAGAGTCTAAAGAGAGGATATATTCACATCAGCTATTGATGTGTCAGCATTGTGAAAGTGTCACTCGAGGCTCTGTCAGAGGTGACTGTTATATTCCTGTGCGCAGGAGCACTTTCAGTAAGTCGGCCTGGTCAGTAAGGAGTGCAAATGTGTTGAACTCAGTACCTGAGGAGGTTAAACTGATCACAATTTACAAGGCCTTCACAAAAAAATGTAAAATGTAGCTTATCAACGCCTACAGCTGCCAGCACTAAGAGATGAGCCTGTTATAATGCTAAGATAAATGTTATGTTGTTTTTTTAATTTTTTATCATATTGTATATGTATTGTGTGCTTTTTTCTTTTTCTCTCTCTTTCTTTTCTTTTTCTTTTAAATTGTAATTTTACTGCTTTTTTACATCATGGCCAGGGGACTACAGATGAAAACTAGCCTTCTGTTATGTTTGGACTAAGGGGAGGTGACGGCAAACCGACACTAGGGGGAATTATGTACAATTATTTATTATATATATAGTTAACAATATATATATGTATAATAATAATAAACAATACAACTAAACTAAGGAAATGGAGTGTGAACTAGAATACAAGAGTGTGTGGTGTAAGCAGGGGCGCCGCTAGGGATTTTGGGCCCCAAGAAAATAATCTTTACAGGGCCCCCTGTATTATAATATCATAATCATTAGGGGCCTCTCTGGGCCCCCCTCCATCATGGGCCCCTAGAATCCGTCTCCTTTACCCACCCTTTTCGGAGCCCCTGGGTGTAAGACTATGTGTGTAATTAGCTTAAGTGTGTTACCAAGTGTTGACGAGAGCGAAGGAGGCAGTCCATGGGGCAGGCAGGTGATCGGGGCGAGAGAGAGAAGTCAGAGTCCAGGGGCGAGCGAGGAGTCGGGAAACGAGGAAGGCAGTCCAAAACACCGGGGAACAACGGGAGATCTCAAAGAGGGAAGACTCGGAAAGGCAGGGTCACCATATGAGAACTAAGTTCCCGCAAGGATCCCTGGGTCCACTGGTCCTTTAAGCTGCTCGCCCTCATCAATTGCAGGTGTGTCGATTGCCAATCATCAGCAGGCTTGTAGCTGTGTGGGCGTGGTTCTCTCAGCGCGAGCATGGGCGTGTCCGGGCGCGCTGTCAGCGGATCCTCCAAGTGCTCTGTCACGCCAAATTTCTTCCCCCTACAAAAACCTCCCCCCCCCCCCCCATTTACTTCCGGGGCTGCGTCCAATAAAATCACAAAGTTGCCGGGGGTCCTTAACCGGCACGCAACTGTTCTGTTTCGCGCCTGTACAAAAAAAAACAATAATCGATTTCTTCAGATTCCAGCAGCTGTCAAAGACGAAGTATCTTTCCAGCGACGGGCAGTCAAAGCCGAAGTGCTATCGATCGCTGTCAATGACGTAAGAGGAAACATGACCACGGAAGTAAATGGGGGTGGGGGGTGGAGTTTGTAAGGGGAAGAAATTTGGCGTGACAGCTCCCGCAGATGAGGGAGACACAGACTGCGTGTGTGCTGTAACACCTTCTGGCTAATTCTGGCTTTTTTAACCATGTGTAGTCATGTGTTTTATGACATTGCATTGTCCCCTTTGAAATAAACTAATCTAATCTAATTGCCATAGTCAGTACACAGCACGAAAGAGTAGGGTGGATCATAAATTGGTGGTGTAGTATCAGTATATGATCTATACCAGAGTTATTACGTCGATATTTTTATTCTCTCAAAATAATTTTTTGTTGTTTTTGTTAATGTTTACAAATTCACGGAATAATTTCCTGGAAACAGGAGAAATTTGAGAACAAAAAACAAATGATTTAAACGAGTAGTACATAGTAGTGTTTGCTTTTGTTCAGTTATTGTGTAATATCTCAGCGTGGCTCAGATAATAGAGCGGCTGCGTTAGCATATAAAGGGTTACAGGTTGGATTCCAGCCTTCGCCATCCTAGTCACTGTTGTTGTGTCCTTACGCAACGTTACTCACCTTGCTCCCGGTGCCAAACACACTGGTTTAAATGTAGCTTAAAAGATGTAGATAATGGGTTTCACAATGGGAAGCGCTTTAAGTCTCAAGAGACAAAGCGTGATATAGATATACTTCTCTTATTGCCTTTTTTTTTCTCAATTGTATGCAATAAAAGAGAAACAGGAACTAGTTTACATATTGTGTTGATGTTGTTAAACCTGTCAATAGCACTCAACATAAACAAAGTGAAACATTTACAGTTAATACATGTGTTTGGAATCGTCCGATCTCACATGTGGATCATCGGAATTGGCAGATTATTTTCTTCAATTTTGTTATCCTTCTAATGTGCAATCTGTATTAATATTTATTAGTAGACAAGAGTGCTTCAAAAATGTCAGTGCCTCACCAGCCATGTACCTGACCGCACGCCACTGACTTGAATGATTTTATTGCTGTCATTTATTTACAATCAACATGCATATCAGCAGGATGTATTTACAAGTACAGGTTGAGCAGAACAATATCTAAATCATTATTGTGCTACAATATTAATACAAGTCACATGAAGACGTCCCAGGTGGTTGCCAACACATGAAGACGTCCCAGGTGGTCGCCAACATAACATGAGGTATTTTTTCATACGTATACAACATGATAGGGAAAATGGTTCAGTCCATCTCTGAAAAAAATGTCCAACATTATCTATTGTCCACATTTGATGATTTTTTCTTTTTTCTAGCAATTTTGATGAAAGTCAAAACTATAAAGACATGGTCGGAAGAATCATTTGTCCGTGACTTTTCATCATGCACTTTTCAAAGTTTTGCCTTTAGAAGCCAGGTTTATTTTGCATGTTTTTTACAACATTAATTATTTTTACAACCTTTACTTAACTGGAAGATTATCTATCAAATCGTTTATGTAAAATCTTCAATCTGTCAGTGCTTCTATAGGACACGTCGGTCTGATACGTTACAACAGAACCTTGAAGAGCCCGACCTTTTGGTCTAAGGAGAGGCATCATTGACAATCAAAGCATCGGGTTAGTTATTTTCCTTCGCAGTAAAACCCAAACAAACCACAAACAAAAGTTATACATCGAGAAGCATGCAGGAAGAAGCCATCAAGGAAATAGTTTGTCAGTTTTGACGCCATCAATACAAAAGTAGTTTGAAAACAGTGAAACGACGCAGATGAGATAATTACAAAAGGCAATGAATTATGTTCTCAGTAATCACCTCAGTAATTTCACTGTGAGTAAATGTTAAAAAAGACTGAATGAGGCAACAATAAATCAACAAGCAGCTTCGTCCTGTTGTCTGATATATGAAATGTTCATTGACAACATGCGATCATAGGAAAATGCACAACTCTTCTAATCTTTGGTACACATCATTAGTTGCCAGTGATGCTGCTTCACTGGAAGATAGCAAACAGACTACATCCCGTTCAAGGAAAACTGATTTTTTTGGGGGGATCTTGGCCATCATCCACAATCCTTATGTGGGACAAGACACGTCTTTTTCTTTTCGTGCATTTAAAAAACTGAAAAAATGCTTGTACGAGGCTGCCAACAATGTAGGTAATGGGATTCATCTACTCCGCTCCAAAAACGGCCAACAACGTTTCAGTTACATGCCGTGACCTGCAAATTAACCAAGCTATAGCAACATTTTTATGAAAAGCGCTAACTACTTTTCTGCCGTATTGACACATTACGTTGCTCACACTGCTCCTCCGACCACTAGCGAGTAGACAGCTACTAGCTAGCTTGAGCTGCTAATAACATTGGTAGTGACCCGCCATGAAATAAAGAAGAAAAAGGAGGAGCTTGAGCTGTTGCTGCCTTAGTAAAAGTTAATGCTAGGTTATAAATCATGACTCTATCACCTGTATAGAAGAAGGTTGTGGCACCAAGCTGAGAAGTTGGTCAACTTGGAAAATCCACACGCTACCAACTTGATGCTCTATTTTCTCCCAACAAATGGAAAACAGCATAAGACCATCGCAACATCGCTACACTGCAAAAACTGAAATCTAAGTAAGATTAAATATCTCAAATAAGGGTGATATTTGCTTATTTTCTGTCTGATAAGATAATTCTTTTCACTAAGCAGATTTTATGTTAGAGTGTTTTACTTGTTTTAAGTGTTTTGGTCCTAATTGATCTCAGTAAGATATTACAGCTTGTTGCTGAGATTTTATGACCTATATTGAGTAAAACATGCTTGAAACTAGAATATCAACTGTTGCAAAGCTGTGTCATCAACACTCACAAGTATAATACTGCTTTTTTAAAGTAATAATTTGTTATTACAATCTGAAAAAAAAATTATGACTTTGACACAATTGTGTCTCATAATTAAAACAGATGACAGCCAAATGGACTTTGTTGTTTTATTTTCAATGAAACAACAGATAATACGTACTCATATAGTAGTACAGTTGTTATTAGTGAGAATATACTTATTTTAAGGTATTTTTGGGTTCATTGAGGTAAGCTAATTTTACTTGTTTTGGAAAGTCTTGACAAGCCAAATTTTCTTGTTCTATTGGCAGATAATTTTGCTTAGTTCAAATAAAATACCCCTAATTTTTGTATTTTTTTTCTTGTTTTTGAACACTGACTTTATGCAGTGTAGGAATTAGTTATATTTGAGGATTATTCTGAATTTAGCAGCATAAGAAGAGAAAAAGTGCTGAACAATACAACATCCTATCAGTCCGCCTCCCTGTAAGGGCGGACATCGTAAGTCACTGTTTTAACTTTTTATTTGAACTATTTAACAATAGGGCTACATGATAATGCAGGATGGCTCTCCCAAAGCGGTAGCAAACACTCAAAGTGCTTTCTATGTTGCGGTTTCACAGAGCAACGGAAGTGTTCCTAACTATGCGCCCAGGAAAGAAGTTGCAAACCAAAGTGCTGTAAATGTTACATGTTATCATGAATGTGCTTGCTATTATAATGCATACATGCTCTTAGCATGCATATTAAACTGTGTTGGGTGGTTTTAGAGGGCTTTATAGATGGATTAGATCACATCCGCATTACCTGCATTGTTAGCTGCCTCTTACTAGCAGTTTTTCACTATGTAGAATTCACAGAAAAGCGCGTGTGTGTTCTTGCCTCACGCAAGGATTGTGAATAAGGACAAACATAAAAAATAAAAAGTGCAGTTCCCCCTTAAAGTGTCAGTTCTCATTCAACACTCAGCTATGTTTGGTTCATGTATCACTGTAAACATTTCTTTATATGTCCTTCAAATTAATATATTACTACACTGCATCTGTTTTCTTTCTTAGATGCTTTCTTTTAAGAGACTATTTGGTTTGAAAGAGACTTACCGGTAATGTGAACCAAAATCCCCAAAAATAGTAATTTGGGAGTTTGAGGCAAACATCCTTGCAAATAATAAAAACAATGTAATACTGGAAATGAATTGTTGATACAATTTACACAGAACATAAAATGACCAAAATGTTCATTACAAAAAGAACTTCCTCAACTACATCACATGAAATAATTTAAATATTTAAAAAGAAGTCAAGCAGCAATATAGTTTCTGTAAAAACAATACCAGCGATCACTTTGAGATACATAAAACTGTTACTTACGAAATAGCATTTACAAGTGAGTACATTACCAATATGACTCCAATGGAAATAGTCCAAGAAAAAAAGCCGCCATAGATCAGAAGAATCTGTAAGAAGTATAACACATATTACATTTGTGTATCTTGTATGCATAAATCTGCTAATGAACTGCTTGGAATTTTCACAGCAGCTAAAAGGTGACGGTACAATTAATTTAGCAATCCATGCAGAGGAGATGATCAATGCTTTCACCATTGTCTCAATTATATACCATAATTTCATTTAAACATTAATATTATGAAATCATGTACTTGATTTATGTTATGAATAATATCAGGGATTTTTATAAAATATTGTATGCTATTGGCTGTCCTAGAAGAAGTCAGAAAAAAACAAGGTTTTATAGTTTTTCAAACACTTCCATCATCACTGACATCCACCGTTTCTCCTCTTTTTCCACTCACTGACTCGGCATGTGTTCCTATTTCACTCCAAACTTTTTCCTCCAGGCAGAGAGAGAAAATGAATACCGTATCAATCCATCACAAGCGAGACTAAAAGAGAAACGATCATTTGTCCTCACTCAGCGCCGCTGGACATTTTGGCCTTCAAGTCATAAATTACTATCTTCTCCATGTTATCCGCTAACCTGAGCAGAGACATAATTGCAATAATTGTGCTACGGTGATAAATATGCATACCCTTGGAAGCATTTCTGAGTTTATGAAACCTCACCAGTTTGCACTGAGGAGACTGAAACAGCTACAAATCCAAACTTCAAGTATGTGCTCACATAATAAAATAGTAGTATAGGCTATGAAGGCATTAACTCTTTCCTTCTCATAAAGCCAAACATAAACATAAATATTTAAGGTCAAATAAATACTGGTATAGATGCTAAAAGTACAGATAATATGTCCAGTAAAGAAGGTTAACCATAACAAAAGACAATGGAAAGGTGACTCTGGAATAGTTGTCTATGTGATGTGGGTTCTTTATATGACAGCAGCTTATGAAACTAAGGACTTTTCGAAGGGTGGCCAAAACTGTGAAGCACCAGTGGGTGGGTTCTGGGGGCGACACCTCAGGTTTGGGCTCGCTGCCTGTCGGGCTCGACGGGCTGACGGCCAATTCGGTGGAGGCGGGAGCAGGGGCAGGACTTGTGTCGGGCTCCTTGCGTCTGCTGGTGCGGTGGGTGGAGATGGTGGTGACGATGCCGTTCATGTCATCATCCAGGCTGTGCATTTGATGGCCGTACTAAAGAAAATTAAAAGACAGCGTTAACTGTGAAATGAAACATAACTAAAATGGCTCTCAGCGGCGGGCAGACCTCCACCTGTTCACTGTTAACAAGTACGCGATGGAACGTCATTTTACGAACCCCTCGCTGTACGAACTATTCAATATATGAACCACAGATTGAATAAAAATATGCTTTGAGGAACAAACGTCTTTGTGTACGAGTGCTGCTCTTAGTGACTGCGCTACTTCATGTGCTGTATAAGTGTTTTTTTTAGCCTAGTTACATTTTTTTCGAGTTTTGCTAGCTCAATTTGAGTCCAAAGGAAACAACGAACAAGCAATGTGTGGTTTGAAACATTCAGGAAGTATCCACAGTTTTGTTGACACTGCCTTCCCCACCTCCCCCTCTTCGGCTACACAAAAAAGTTAACCGACAAAGTAAATTGGATTTATTTCTTATTACTAATAATTTTAGTGACCTAACTGTTAAAGTTAAGGAGTTTTGTGATTTCAGACTGTGAGTGCACCACAGGGCTAGTGACAATGTGTACGCGTGTCGACAGGGCGGCTGAAAATGAGGACAGTTCAGGTAGTAAATAAATAAAAAAGTTGATCCATCACCCCCTGTGTTATGTTTCTTTGATAGACAGCTTTTTTATACATCTTTATATTGTGTTAAAAAGTGTACAAACATTTATAAAATATGGTCTTTTGTCAAGTCTGTAACACATTATTTATATTTACATTGATTTTTATAGAGAAATGTGTTTCAACATACAAAATGTTATTTTTCCAAACCATGTTTAAAAACCGATTAAGTTCATAAATCGAGGTCCCATCGTGATGACTATTTTCTGTACTTCCTGATGAATGGAGAAGGACGTAGACATGGCAACCAGACAGTACAGTACTGTATTCATGAAATTCAACAGCGACCAACAACAAACAAGTGAAACAGTGGTCATCCTCCACAGTCCAGTGCAAATTCCCATCCATTGAGAGTTCTGATGAGCACTGCTAGCCAATGAGCTAAAAGGGTTGTACTGTCAAGTCATCGTTTAGTGCAGCTCTTAAGGTATCGGGGAGTGAGGTTTACACAATGTACAATCAGACAGCCACATTAGATGGCATCCGTGACCCTCACTCCCTCGACGCCGCTCTCTTCCGATTCGACAAACCAAAACAATTGAATTATTTTCAGATGGCCGAGTGGTTATGATCTTGGATTTTAAAGCCGATGAATATTTCCTTTTCGATTCAAACTTCTTAATTTTTCAGTGCTGGTAATACACAGACCTTCTTAACAATGTATATACGTACAGTCGCGATCAAAAGTTTACATTCACTTGTAAAGAACATAATGTCATGGTTTGAGTTTCCAATACTTTGTACAACTCTTATTTTTTTGTTATAGAGTGATTGGAGCACATACTTGTTGGTCACAAAATACATTCATGAATTTTGGTTATTTTACGAATTTATTATGGGTCTACTGAACATGTGACCAAATCTGCTGGATCAAAAGTATACATACAGCAATGTTAATATTTGGTATGTCTTTTGGCAAGTTTCACTGCAATAAGGCGCTTTTGGTAGCCATCCACAAGCTTCTGGCAAGTTTCTGGTTGAATTTTTGACCACTCCTCTTGACAAAATTGGTGCAGTTCAGCTAAATTTGTTGGTTTTCTGACATGGACTTGTTTCTTCAGCATTATCTACACGTTTAAGTCAGGACTTTGGGAAGGCCATTCTAAAACCTTAATTCTAGCCTGATTTAGCCATTCCTTTACCACTTTTGACGTGTGTTTGGGGTCATTGTCCTGTTGGAACACCCAACTGGGCCCAAGACCCAACCTCCGGGCTGATGATTTTAGGTTGTCCTGAAGAATTTGGAGGTAATCCTCCTTTTTCATTGTCCCATTTAAAGCACCAGTTCCATTGTCAACAAAACAGGCCCGGAGCATAATACTACCACCACCATGCTTGACGGTAGGAATGGTGTTCCTGTGATTAAAGGCCTCACCTTTTCTCCTCCAAACATATTGCTGGGTATTGTGGCCAAACAGTTAAATTTTTGTTGAGAGTTATAGAAATTATTGGAAACTCAAGACAGCCATGACGTTATGTTCTTTACAAGTGTATCTTGATCGCGACTGTATTGTCTATATTATTTAATTTTTCTATTTTACGTGTTGATACTTTGCAAATGTTACTGTAAATATCCTATAACCGGTCTGAACGTTGCTGGCTGTTTAAATTGATCACCCAACCAAGCTTTGTTGTATACTGTGTGCAATGACAATACAAACATTCTAATTAGAATGAAGCCAATTTACAAGAAACTGCAGCTGAGGATGTTAATAACTGCCGATAGTAATAGGAGTGCCTCACCATGAGCATGTGCGTGTCACTGTAAGTGAGGGTGCAGAAGTGGGCTACAGCGTACTCTATGAGGGCCCCAAAGATAAAACTGAAGCAGATTCCCAAGTACACATCGATAGCTTTGATGAAGCAGTTGGCGTTGGGCAGTGAAGTGCGGGCCCCCATCATCAGAGTGGTCATGGTCAACACTGTGGTCACTCCTGGCAATGAACACAAACACACTATAACAACACAGTCACACATTACAATAATCAATTATTATAAACATGCTGCAGTGTTTCCTGACACACATATAGTAGTCATATACTACTAGACGCTAAATGTTTATAAAGACATTATAAAATCTGTGAATGTAGATGTTAGTTAAAAGTAGATGTCATCGTAACTGCTTTTTAGCACACAATCCATCCAGATGAAGCAGTCTTAAAACTGATTTGTTTAACCACTTAATTATGCCTTATGGGCCGTGTAAAATTGTTTGGCATGAAACTGAATGCTGCACTTAAAAATAAACGTATTAAATACGCAACAATAACTCGGGCTCGCCATGAAGTCAGCAACTTAAATCGTGAAGTTTCCGATCTGAATCGTGATGGCTGATACACCTGAAGAAGCAGCATGTTTTTCAATAACAAACATTAACAACGACAGGCTGGGAGATGTGTGCATTAAAGCTCACTCAGTAAATTCCATCCATCCATCCATTTTCTACCGCTTGTCCCTTTTGGGTTCGCGGGGGGTACTGGAACCTATCTCAGCTGCATTCGGGTGGAAGGCGGGGTACACCCTGGATAAATCGCCACCTCATCGCAGGGCCAACACAGATAGACAAACAACATTCACACTCACATTCACACACTAGGGACAATTTAGTGTTGCCAATCAACAATTGTAAAAACTCAATAATATTTATATTGACTCTGTTCTTATCGAGGGCGTCACGGTGGGAGAGGGGTTAGTGCGTCTGCCTCACAATACGGAGGTCCTGAGTAGTCCTGGGTTCAATCCCGGGATCGGGATCTTTCTGTGTAGAGTTTGCATGTTCTCCCCGTGACTGCGTGGGTTCCCTCCGGGTACTCCGGCTTCCTCCCACCTCCAAAAGACATGCACCTGGGGATAGGTTGATTGGCAACACTAAATTGGCCCTAGTGTGTGAATGTGAGTGTGAATGTTGTCTGTCTATCTGTGTTGGCCCCGCGATGAGGTGGCGACTTGTCCAGGGTGTACCCCGCCTTCCGCCCGATTGTAGCTGAGATAGGCTCCAGCACCCCCCGCGACCCCGAAGGGAATAAGCGGTAGAAAATGGATGGATGGATGTTCTTATCGAGAAATACATTTTATTATTGGTAAATGTAGTGGCAGAGTTTCCTGGCAACTTCACTGTACTTTAAAGCAGTGATCCCCAGAACCTGGTTGCAAAAAACGTTTGTTTGAAATTGCATGTTTTTATTTTATTGTCTTCTGCTTATCTTATTTTGAAAGGATCTCCACTTATGTCCATACCTCACATAATCACACTTGATTGACCCTCGTGGTTACTTTTATTCCATGGCTTTTAACACTGCATGAGTGATCTCCATCCTGCTATGGCGTCCCACAATGCACCTGCTGTGAACCTGTTTTTTTTTTTTTTAAATTATCGTGCTCTGTTTGTGTTGTGTTGTGCTTGCTCGTTCCTCTTGTGTTATCTTTTAACCTGCCCATTGTACAGCACTTTGGCTACCCCTGTGGTAAATTTTAAATGTGCTTTATAAATAAAGTTGATTTGATTTGATTTGGTTACGGTAAGCGAGCAAAATAAGTTATTGGTAAATAAGGACAGGGTTCCCACTGATTCTGCATTAATATGAGTTTATTTTTGGTGTGCAGTCGTTGTTGGTGTGATACATGTAACTATGAAAATAGTGATACACATGAAAAGTCAGTAAAGGTAAAGTTTTTTAAAATCAATAACACACCATTTGTGTTGCAATGTGTACAACAATAACAAAAAACTTAAATGCAGTCTTTAGAAAAATAAATTAATATTAATTCTGGCATAGTGTTATGCGTTACGTATTTACACAATTATAAGATTTATTTGTGTAAAGAATTAGAGCTAAAAGAGAGTATACTTTCTACTTCATATGTTTATACTAGCGCTATTAATGATATAGTTTTTGAAAATCAGATGAATCACAATTGTGAATATGGATTAATCATGATTAATCATAGGTTGTTAGAAACTTGAATCATTGAGGTTAACTTTAAAAAAAAATGTACACATATCAAATGTTAGCGTCAAAATATCATCCAGGAACATTTTTAAATGTTTTACTTGAATGTCATTTATTTGCTCAAACCTTGGTAACAGTTTTATCTAAAGTCTAGTTGGAGTCTCCTCATTCATCTTTGGACTGCCGAATGCATTGACCTGATCACTGACTGTAACCATTCGAGGTTAAGGTAAGGAAGCATGTACAGTCAAAATAAATTGTGTAATTAATCTGCGTATATACATGATTAATGCAAAAAAAAATTTGATTAATTAGTTAAAATGAATACATGGTTATTTTGACATCCTATTTACATGTATTAGTACTGTAATTGCAGGTTTATTTCACATATTGATGGCGTCATTGCTTCTGACTTCTACATACCTATACAAATCCGGGCTGGAACAGAGGATAGGGATATCCAGAAGGACACCCATGAAAGGACCACCAGCAGACTTGAAGGGACATATGTCTCCAGGATGAAGTACAGGATGCTCCTCTTTAGTTCAAAGTGGAATACCAGCTTTGGGTAGTGACCTTTAACACAACAGATAAAAAGTGGGTAAGTTGACATTCTACTAACAGTTACAACTAGTTGCTAAAACAAGACAGTGCTTTCCTTGTATTTTCATATTGAAAAAATACACTGTTACATAATCATAATGGATACTATTTGTCGTATCACTAATATTTAGCACTTTTGTCCTATATCTTTACAGGTGAACTGTTTGAGAGTGCATATGGGATAATTAAAAGACTAATTCTATAGCGCTGAAAATGGAAAACAGGTACAGTATTAATTTGTTGTAATTCAATAATACTATTACCATCGGGTATTTTACACAAATTAGCATACAGCTATAGCAAGCATACAGAATCAGAAGTATCTTAATTAATCCCCGAGGGGAAATGGAGATTGATTTGAAAGCATTAGCTCATAATGCTTAGCAACACGTTTCTGTCAAACTATCCATCCATCCATCCATTTTCTACCGCTCATCCCTCTCGGGGTCGCGGGGGGTGCTGGAGCCTATCTCAGCTACAATCAGGCGGAAGGCGGGGTACACCCTGGACAAGTCGCCACCTCATCGCAGGGCCAACACAGTTAGACAGACAACATTCACACCCACATTCACAAACTATATTATATTGAATTACATAGTTAAAGTAGAATTATGTTGTTGAGCTATCTAAAATAACGCAAACACACATTAAATTATCCTTATCCTCTATAGGGTCATGGTAAGCTGGAGCCTATCCCAGTTGACTTTGTACAACCTCGACTGTTCGCCAGCCAATCACAGGGCACATAGTGGCAAACACCCATTCACACTGACATTCATACCTATTAAGAATAGGTTGTATTTACTTGACGTCATGTCCGGCTCGTTAACTATGCGAGGCTAAAGTGGTGGGTTAGCAAGCGTCTGTTGTCATAGCGTAATGGGTGGGATTTAGCCTTTCTCTAAGAAAAATGCCCTATGCCTGCATTGTTTTAGGCTGTTGGAACCGTTCAAATCGCTAAGGATAAATGATTCTTCAGAGTTCCTCAAGAGAATACTTCACAAAATAAGACGAGAAAAGGAGTACGCACTCCAGTCCAAAGGAGCAGAGTCGAAGAATGCACAAATTTGCAGTGATCACTTCATTCAAGGATTGTTTGATATACTGTACTTTTAACGTTTAGTATTTCCAATTAAAGTATTATTTTGATTTTATTTATATTTCTTAAAAAAAACATTTTTCCTACGAGCGTTTCATAAAGCACCGACTCGGCGAGTTTACATAAAATAAATCAAATCTGAGCAAAACCTAAAAGATTTGTCCATTTCTCTGATGATGCAATTGTTGATGACTGAAGTGTTGATACCAACCAATCCTAACCCCCCCACACCCCCTCCGTATCCCACACCCCGGATTGTAAATAATGTAAATAATTCATTGTATATACTCTGATGATTATCTTGTGTGATGACTGTATTATGAAAATAGTATATATCTGTATCATGAATCAATTTAAGTGGACACCGACTTAAACAAGTTGAAAAACTTATTCGGGGGTTACCATTTAGTGGTCAATTGTACGGAATATGTACTTCACTGTGCAATCTACTAATAAAAGTTTCAATCAATCAATCAATTGAGCTTTTACCAAAGGCAGCAGACATACAGAGAATAATTTCTCCACACCTAGTGTGTGTGACACAATCATTCATACTTTAACTTATAAATGAAGTTTTCAGCACATTCACAATGTTGACATCTATAGTTATATTTTGATAAAGACGGGGAAAACCATGCATACTCATAAATGGCGCTTACAACAAAAACAAAGCAAAAACAATGGCTGTAGACGCGAAAATACATCACGAAATGCAACCTTACCCGAGGAAAAACAATGCACAATTTTTCCGGGATAGTCTTGATACCAATGTCCTTGACCCAGCCACACACAAATAAGTTGTAGACCTCCATGCTTTTCCAAGCTTTTATCTGTTTTGTTGTGTAGAATGATATTTGGAGCACCAGATAGTTCAATATGTCTGGGAACGCGATCGATGGATAATCCTTGATCACTCGACAAATCTTATTGTGATAACGTATAGGGATCGATTATATTGCATAGTTTGCATTTTTTGCGGTAAGATCTCAGCCCTTTTGCTTACTCAGATAAGTCATACTCTGTTTGCTGCACAGTAACCGTGTTGGTTGGTTACCTACCACTTCGTTTACTTCCATTCAAAAGTCACGTGTCCGAATACAACCTATTGCTGGGTTGCAATCACGTGACCTAGAGGCACTTCTGGATTTCAGGTGGAGGAGAAGAGACAGTTAGGCTACTGTTTATTTACCTGCATCAGTTCAGATTTGGCCGTATTTTGGAAGGTTTAGGGACAAATATACAAGCCAGATGTCATGAAAACATACTGACATGGGATGAAGATTTATACACGCTTAAGAAAAATTGTTTTCTAAAGATTTCAATTTTAAACCATTTGTCATCACCGAAGTTGACTGTTCAAGTTATTACTCGGCCACACATCTTTCTACACAAGGATTTAAAGTAGAACAAGTTGGAAGCACATCATGCCGTTACATCTGGAGAGGTCCATTACCAATTAAGCATTAATCCGTGAAAGACGATGTTGGGAGTTTTTTGTGCATCGGTAAGTATGCTTTTTGACATTAACAAGTGCCATATTGCTGTGTTCATGATGCTAATGACAAAAAAGGATGCGTTTTGTTTTTGCAGTTGATTTCCTGGTACAAATATCTGGCTGTCATCGACAATTCATGTCTGCAGTTGTTTTTAAGGTGTGAAGTTCAGGAACGTTTTGTTTCCAACATTATTTAGCAATATCAAAATACAATATGCTGTTGCGATGGAATATGCGTCCTATTTAAGATTTATTAATCTAGTTCATTAATAATATTAACAACATTTTCTTGATGCTACTACAATTCATTGCATTCATCCCGTGCGGAGATTTCCTACATAAACGTGTTTATAGGGAAGTTGTGGAGAATTAAAATAAATCGTTATCATGCTTTTACAGTGTCTTTTAAGTTCATACAAACATTGACAAAGTGGTCGCCATAAACTCCAGGCATGTGAGCACCATTTGAGGAAAAAAAGAGGAAAACTTTTATCGGCACAAAGTGCTGCCACGCAAGCCCCGAAAGAACATTTTGAAAAGCAAGACGACATTTACTGCAATTGCATTGGTACATTATTTTTTACCTTTAGATTTATTCTCATCTACCAACCTCTTTTAGACACTTACATGTCCCATGTAATGTACCACAGAATTTGTTTTTAGTAGATACATTTCGAACATTATTATCATTGAAAATGTAATGTAAAATTGTGTAACATGCATGCAAAGAATGTTTCCCATTTGGAAAGTCTAACCTGTAGCCACGCCCCTGCGGGTAATATACTTCCGGTATTGTGACCTTCGTTTACGTCAAAAATATACATTTTGCGGGACGATATATGTCCCAAAAATTATTGCCAATAAACAATATAATCGTCAGCAATGTTTTGAAAGAAATTTAAGCACTAATGTAATAATAATAACAATAATAATAATAATAATAATAATAATATAATAATGTAATAATGAAAATGTGAGTAACACTTTCAAATTTACAAAAAGTGCAAACAAATTCAATATATTGGTACTGATATGTAGGACCAAGGAGAATCAATATCTTAATTTCCCATGTTTGTACATGTCTGGGCAAACCCTGTCTGTGTGCAACAATATACAATACTTAGGCCACATCATCATTGACAAGATGACGGATGATGCTGACATGCTTAGACAGAAAATAATGCTGTTTGTCCAAGCCGATATGTTGGTGAGAAAATGTCACTACTGCTCTGATGAAGCAAAGGTGTACTTGTTTGGAGCTTACTGCACCCCTATGTACACAGCACCCCTCTGGGTGAGGTTCAAGAAAGAGAGCTTGCGCTAACTCCAGGGTGCATATTGTCATGACGAGGTTTTCGCAGCGTACTGCGAGGATTGTTTTCCAGGGATGCAATCGGACTACTCTGGACAAGGCGTGCAGGTAAAAACATGATTTAATCTTGACTCAAAAAATGGTACAAACAAAAAGCGTTCAAGGTGAAGGCACAACTTAACGAAGGAAACAAAAAACTAACACTTTGCGGAAACTATGGACATGAATAAACAAAAAGCTTTAACTATGGAAACGAGCAGCATGAACTGTGGTATCGCATGACATAAGCAAGACTTACTGTGGCAAGAAAAGAGCATGTACAGAGCATGAAATGAACAATGTCGCCAGGCCGACTAACTGGCAACGTCAGGCTTAAATAGTAGTCTCTGATTAGCGAGAGGTGTGATCCGAACAAATGAAACAGGTGAAAACTAATGAGTCGCCATGGTGACTAAACAAACAAAAGGAGCGTAAACAGGAACTAAAAGAGTTTTAAACAACCAGAAAATAACAAAAAACATGATCCAGACCTCAGATCACGACACATATAATGACTGTCTCAGAATCCTGCTCGGAAAGCACAGGGGTAGTAATGCCAGCAAGTATTTTTGTGATTTAGGGATAAACACCTTCCACGCCACCCTGAGAAAACTGATGTTTAAGTTTATATGTAGACTGCAGGGGTCCGAGAATGATCTTATTATACAGATAACCAATCCTAAGAATAGTTCTGTTAGGTACCAATTCTATATATGGAAGCACTGGTATCTGTGCCTTTATAGAATGTGTAGATGCATTTTTTTAAATATATTTTTTATTGCTGCTTTTATTTATTTATTAGATTTATTTTTACTGAATATGCACACGAATATGCACATTTTAATATTATGTGATAATGCATTTTATACTGTATTTTTTTTTGTTCTATGTACTGTATGTGATTGTATGTCTACTTGGACGTTGGAGTCGGCATGAAAGGTTGATTGATTGATTGAATATAATGTGGCCAGATTACTTACCAAAATATTATTGAAAACATGTCATGTTTTCCCTTTACTCAAGA
The DNA here is from genome assembly GCF_033978785.1 of Entelurus aequoreus. Classification (NCBI taxonomy): domain Eukaryota; kingdom Metazoa; phylum Chordata; class Actinopteri; order Syngnathiformes; family Syngnathidae; genus Entelurus; species Entelurus aequoreus. Next base: position 41,360,802 of record NC_084739.1, read on the forward strand.
GTGTAAGAGTGCAATGAGATGCAAAAGTGAAACTTGTGCATAGTTTTTTCCTACGTTGCCACAAATAGATACATTCTTTTTATACCTTTAATGTATTACTTCATCATTGTTCCAAAATTCCGGTGTTGCTGTGTGTGAATGCTTAAAGGTGAGATTTGATGACGTTATGACGAGTGAAATGTTCGATGCTAGGTTTGCCGCTATCCAGGTGGAACAAATCATTTTGCATTTTTGATAGGGGGATGTGAGTAGTGTTGGACATTCCTAATTTTAGTCAAGCAACCTTATAATTGAACATTTATGACATGGTTTTAATACTTTCATATTAATAAGGCAGAAAAACATCTTCAAACTGTCTAGAAATGTGTCAGGAGTGGGAGGTGTGTTGTGGGTGGGGATATATATCGTATATCTGTATTCATCGGTACTCTATGTAATTGGTGTACATTTCTAATTCCAAATTTTATCAGCTTCATTATTTTCATTATTATTGCTACTTTATTTGTGATTATTCCAAGCTGATTATCAGATCATAGGGTAGGGCGATTATGGCAAAAAAGAAAATAAATCATATCACAAATATCACATTTTTATTTACATATCTTTTAACCTGCCAGTTAAAAAGCACTTGTACTAAAACCAAATAAACTTGGGATTAGTTCAACTTTGTATTACATTCTAAATACATTAAAGAAATTAACACATTACAAATGCACCAATAAATTCAAGTTTACATGTTTTTAAGTAAAAGAAAGCAAACATATGCATCTGTTATTATTCTTACATGGGTGGTCCAGCTACAGTATTAGAAGCGGTCAAGTTATCATGAACTTACCAATAAATATCGGTGATCGCGTCCACAACCTCCGAACATTGGCAGTAGTAGCAGCTTTTGGACGACAAGTAGTCATCACATTTGTAAAAGGAACATATCACCTGACATATAGATTTAATTTGAGAACTGTTCAGCTCTGTATTTTGGGGTTAGTTTGGAAGCAAACACAGAGATGACCCTGAAGGTAAGTGTCAAGTACACAATCCCCGTAAACATGATTTCCCCTTTTCCTCTCAATGACAAAGTCCAGTCACATCATGCCAATTTCCACGACTTTCCGCATTTCGATTCTGTTTTTAGCAACCATTGATTCAGTTTGCGATTCCATTGACGGGTAAATCTCTGATTCTGTTTACCTCCGCGTACCTCGTAACCGGAAGTTGGGTAGTAAAAAAATTCAAGTTCAAGTTGTTTATTGAGTATGTCATAGTCAGCTCCACATCATACATGTAGTACATAATATATATATATATATATATATATATATATATATATATATATATATATATATATATATATATATATATATATATATATATATATATATATATATATATATATATATATATATATATATATATATATATATATATATATCTCCAGTGAACAGTCTTGTGCTCAATGGCAATATTATTATTTCACAAAAAAGAAGAGAACATTTAATTAAGAAAATTAAATTAAATTAAATTAAACATACGTCAAAAGGGTAATGGGAAGGGGAAGAAGTATAAACGTTTTGAACCCCCCCTTTTTTACTCAATTACTTTAACTAATATCCTGTTTCCTCTGAACCACATTTTAACACAATCATCTGGATCCGCATAACTCCATTTTCCCAGAACAATGTGCTTACAATTCTCAATATATCATCATATCAAAATAAATAATAAATAGATAAATAAGCCTAGACCTCAGTATACCGAACCAAAATATTAGATTTGTACAATTTCTTAAATTGCTCAATGTTTGAACAGTGTTTGAGCTCATCACTCAGGCTGTTCCATATGTTCACCCCACAGACTGAAACACAAAATCGTTTCCCTGTGCTAAGTGCTGAAGCGTGTTTAAATCGCCTCCGATTGGCTGTTCTGTCGTGTTTTTTATTATGCTTTGCAGCGGCACCTGAATGAATGTGACAGCACGTGCATGTCATAATTACAACAACAAGTTGGACTAAAAAAAGTACAGATAGCAGTATCATTAGCCCAGAATTTTAACTCTTTGACCGACCCAGATGGGAACTGGTACCAAAAAATACCGGCACTCGGTACACATTACTAGACGCAAGTGCATGTAAAATGCATCAATTGCGTGACTCTCACACAGATTGCGTGAGTGTTGGCAGCCCTGTGGTAAAGCAAAACTAGCACTAGCTGTTGGCTGAACTGTGGTTCTATCTCTAGCTTAGTTACAATTTGGTCTCAAAACTGGCAGTGAGGTTAATGCAATCATTTTCAAATAAAGGGGCAAAGGCTGCTGTGATATTCCTGGAGTTGTCTGAAAGACAAGGGACTTCCAATACTAGCATCTTTTATTTATTCTTGAACCATACACTTTGCGTTGGTTTTTGGCTGAAACCAGCAATCTTGGGCTCTAAAAGGTTGGTGACCACTGGCCGAGAGGATGCAGCTGCCGAAAAGATGGATAAGCATGTTGTTCCTGTGTGATGGTAACATTACACAGCTTCATTTTAAGTGTAAGTGTGTTCTGTGTTGGGTGGGGGGGGGGCCTTTATTTTTTTCTTGACTGTAAAATGTATGTGTGGCGCCCCCTGTTGGTTGTGCTAAAATATGCTTGCATACATGAAATACAGATATCATTGAATGTTTTATAATCATTAGACCAGTACTTCTTATCGGGGAGGGTATTATAAGTTATCAGGGTGGCGTGAAAAAACAATACACATGTCTTCAGCGAGGTAGCATGTAGGTTTTGGTATAAAACGGATAAAAAATAAATACATTAATACATATTATTAGGTTCTCAATCATATTTCAATCTGGGGGGAGGGCGTGGAAAAAATCATGTCCCCAAAGGGGGAAAAACAAAACATAATTAAGAAGCAATGGGTTAATACTAGGGATATCCGATAATATCGGACTGCTGATATTATCGGCCGATAAATGCTTTAAAATGTAATATCGGAAATTATCGGTATCGGTTTCAAAATTATCGGTATCGGTTTCAAAAAGTCAAATTTATGACTTTTTAAAACGCCGCAGTGTACACGTACGTAGGGTGAAGTATAGTGCGCCAATAAACCTTAAAGGCACTTCCTTTGCGTGCCGGCATAGTCACATATTATCTACGGCTTTTCACACACACAAGTGAATGCAAAGCATACTTGGTCAACAGCCATACAGGTCACACTGAGGGTAGGCATATAAACAACTTCAACACTGTTACAAATATGCGCCACACTGTGAACCCACACCAAACAAGAATGACAAACACATTTCGGGAGAACATCCGCACCGTAACACAACATGGGGACGGCGTGGCGAAGTTGGTAGAGGGGCCGTGCCAGCAATCGGAGGGTTGCTGGTTACTGGGGTTCAATCCCCACCTTCTACCATCCTAGTCACGCCCGTTGTGTCCTTGGGCAAGACACTTCACCCTTGCTCCTGATGGGTGCTGGTAGCGCCTTACATGGCAGCTCCCTCCATCAGTGTGTGAATGTGTGTGTGAATGGGTGAATGTGGAAATACTGTCAAAGCGCTTTGAGTACCTTGAAGGTAGAAAAGCGCTATACAAGTATAACCCATTTATCATTTATTTATTTATAAACACAACAGAACAAATACCCAGAACCCCTTGCAGCACTAACTCTTCCGGGACACTACAATATACACCCCCGCTACCCCCTACCACCCCCCACCTCAAACCCCCCCCACCTCAACCTCCTCATGCTCTCTCAGGGAGAGCATGTCCCAAATTCCAAGCTGCTGTTTTGAGGCATGTTAAAAAAAATAATGCACTTTGTGACTTCAATAACAAATATGGCAGTGCCATGTTGGCATTTTTTTCCATAACTTGAGTTGATTTATTTTGGAAAACCTTGTTACATTGTTTAATGCATCCAGCGGGGCATCACAACAAAATTAGGCATAACAATTTGTTAATTCCACGACTGTATATATCGGTATCGGTTGCTATCGGAATCGGTAATGAAGAGTTGGACAATATCGGAATATCGGATATCGGCAAAAAAGCCATTATCGGACATCTCTAGTTAATACAAGTTAATGTATGATCATAAATCACAATGAGCAAGCAGTATGGATTATTTAGATGTGGCATTGGTGGAACGCCTGCATTACCTCAGACTGCGAGCTAGGAGGACATAGCGGCCTGTACCAGAGCTTGCTGTTTTACTGGGCCATGGAGCGTCGTTGTCTCTGTAGCCTGATGATCAGTTTCGAGGCTGTTCTCCTATCAACCATTTATTATTATCACTCCTGAGTGGTGAGTACCTGTTAGTAAATAAGTGTGTGGAACATATCATTAAAGCTTAAAGCCTAAACAAGTGGCATTTTTATAAGTACGTCTCTCCATGAGTGCTCTCAATGTGTAACCGACACTAATAGCAGAGATTTACTGTTCCGTATGTATGTTCAACCAGAGAAAACAGACACTTTTTTTTCCGCATGAGAACTTGCTCCGAGGACAAAAAACAGTTATTTATGTAATGAGATCAAGAAGGCAAAAAATAAAGGCATACGCTTAGCTTCAGGGTTGTTTGGTCATGCTGACGATGCTGTCTGATGACAAAAATGCTCAGCGCATGTTTACGAGCAACCAGGGCTCCACCCATGTGACACAGCCACATACTTCTATTGGATACACTGAAAGGGTAAAAGTATTAGGAGTATTCAGTTACCAGTTTCATAGATGGCCTCTGACACAGAAGTGTAGTGGTCCTCCACTGTGTACTGAGCCAGCTGCAGAGTGTCGAGGCCGCTGACAGACTCATTCCCTCTGGTCCAGTAGAACATGACATCGTTGATATTGTAACCCCCTATAGAAGGAGTAACAGATGGAAAGTGAAATACAAATGCTAGACCATTGCACCAAATTAGTTTTAGAAAAGATTTGTCAGAGGAAATACATCATTTAGATTCTACAAAAGAAAATCCATTATATAAGCGTGATGGAATATTAACAGCAATTATGCATTTTTTTGATTACACTCAGTGTAGTGCACTCTTGGTCAAATGGAATACGCTTGGTGCATTAAGCTTGTGTCCTCGTATGACACAGCAAAGCTACTATTATGACGGCTCGCAGAAGATTATGTAGCGTAGATTGTCAGTAAAGCAAAACAAAGCACTGGTGAGGACACCTTGTAAAGTGAATTAACTGCCATACTAAGTTCTGCACCTCCCACGGTTAAGTTATTATGGGATTACAAGCTCCAGCTGGCGGCAAAGTCCCTTTTGGAGCACTACAAGTGCACAGCAATTTATAAAACTATCCAGAAAAACTACTTTAAAGAGGATGTGTTCCTCTCAAGGGGCGTATGCTGTGGGCAAGTCAGTACAACATTTCAAAACACCTGAAACTGACAAACTACAAAAACCTCCAAGAAGCTTTCAAAACATTGTTTTGTTCAATGTGTTCAAGCCACCGTGGAAAGAAAAAACAAAACATTTTTGTTGTGATCAAGCTAAAACAGCTTGACACAAAAGGTCCAATCGGAGTTGTTCAGGGATATGCAGCCGTCATGTAAACGTCCTGATGAAAGGCATAACTCTTGCCTTGTATGAAACAAAGGAATAATACATTATGCCTTGTACAGTATGCTTGGTACGGTAAAAAGCTGTCACCGGAATTTTACCGTAAAAATAACAGATGCACCGTTTTTAAATTTACAGTAATGCACTGTAAAGGTTTACGGTCAACGTCTGGCTGCAAAATCTACAGATTTTTCTTTACAGTGTAATGTGATGTACTTCTACTTGTTCATGTAGTAGTTTGTAAGCTTTATTGAGCATGAACAGGTTCAAATCCGATTCAGATCTACTGCAAACCGCTAAATAACAAAAGTATTAAGGCCATGTCCACATGAACACAGACACTTTCAAAATAATTCAGAAGCCAAAGCAGCATTACGCCTCTGTCAATATGATTTTTACTATGATATACTACATGTACAATGACATGTACTTTATCTTTATAATCAACCCAAATTTACATGGAGCACAGGGAACGTTATACATCTTTTTTAAAGGATAACTTTTTTTTTTATAATTTTGCCTATCATTCACAATCCTTATGTTAGACAAGAACACATATGTTTTTCTTGTTTTATAAAATTTTTCTTTCTTTCTTTCTGTCTTTCTTTTATTTCGAACATGAACACACTTACAGTATAATACATTACACAATTTCTTATAATTTCTCTTTACATCATGTCCGTAAAGGAGTAGGAAGAAGTACAGCTTATTTAATCCTACCCCTTTCCCACTTCAGAGCGTTTACAAATACATACTTTCATTTACTGAATTATTTTTGTAGCATAATTACATCAGTGAATGATTAATACAGCAGTTCTTGTAATAAATATATAAGTCAGTCATGATAAGCATACTGAGTTGAAGAAAATCCCATTTTCAATAAGGTTGAAGGTATTTCTCATAATTCTTCTTCTTTGTACTTTGTGAGCACTTTTAATTTGAACAACCTGTTAAACTGGATCATATCAGTACATTGTTTAACTTTTTACGTAATCCATTCCATAGTTTAATAGTCTAAATAGTAAATGAATGCGATCAAAAGTATCCGGCTTACTTTCAAAATAAAATAGTCTGTCTTTAAAGGGGAACTCCACTTTTTGGGGGAGTTTTGCCTATCGTTCACAATCATTATGAAAGACATGACGATGGATGTATTTTTATATTTTTTTTTGCATTCTAAATATTAAATAAATGCGACCAAAAGTTTGCTTACAATAGAGCCTACGGGAGCCACACAATTCCACCTACAAAGCCCTTAAAAACATTCAAACACCTCCATTGACGTTCTATATACATGATGTAAGTATATAGTGTGTTATTTAGTAACGGGCATATTTATAATAACTTTTAATATTTATGTAATTTGATAATTTTAAGCATAAGCATAACCTCCACATTAATTTCAAAAACACAAAACAACATTCTCTTTTTTTTTTTAACATTATCGCTGATTATTACTCACTGCAGGCTATAGAGAGTCAACAAACATAATAAAACATCACTTTCTGTGCACGGTCTGCTGTCATTAGGATGCTGATTGCTAGGATGTTTATATATTCTCATTTAGATAAAGAATGAACCACATGTCTTTTTGTGTCATTCTTGGCATTTCTGGTACTAAACTGGGTGTCAAAGTGTCCCAACTTGTCGGATTATATCCTCGTCCTTCTACTATCCAGGTGAGAGGCATTATTTATGATCTACAATAAACTTCCACAATGGAGTATTGTTGGCGTTCTTTGGACGTTTTTTTATTGGGTTTAATGGACAGAATGGAGAATCTCCCATTGGCTCCACTGTAAGCGGACTTACATTTTCGTTTATTTATTTTTTAATTTTTTAAATTTTTTTTAAATTTTTTTATTTTCCAAGATGGCGGCGCTTCAAGGCAGCGGCTTCTTGCGAGCGCTCCTGGAAGTGTAGACCGATTTGGCAAAAATACCCCTCAATTCAGTCAATTTCATGGCTGGCTCACAGCGTGTTCACTCCGTGATCACTTACGACCGACTTACGATTCTGGATGTGGAGAGATCGGGCCATTTTGGGCTGAAAGATGCGTGTACGGTGGACCTACTCGCTAGCTTGGGAATTCTTCGCGAGCTACATCCAGCAGTGGCCTTTGAAGCAGCGGCGTCCACTACCAGCGGAGACCGTCAACGAAAGAGACGTAAGCGATGCGCTCGGAAGCAGAAGCGGGGTTGTCGGGCGGGGCTAACAACAAAGCTAAATGCGTTGTTGTTAGCCGGGCTAACGAAAAAGCTAAATGCTAATCCACAAAGAAGCGCTAATAAGGAATCTGTTAAGATAGAACTAGCCAGCGCCAGGCTGGATAATCCCTGCACACATAGCAATTCTCTTAGAATAATATACAACTCACATAATGTTTTTTCTGCGTCAGAGGTGGACATGCATTTTACTGAGGTGGCAAACAATCTAAAAATTCCTGTCATATCAATTCCTAGATATGGTCGAAATTATTTAAAGTGCACTACGCATAATAAACGTAACATTATTAACATTGCTACTACGGATACTTTCAACAAAAACTCCTCAAAACAGCCCACTACCTATAATATGGGCTTTTTAAACATAAGGTCATTGTCTTCCAAAACGTTATTAGTTAATGAAGTCATCAGAGACAACAATCTTGATGTCGTTGGTCTAGCCGAGACCTGGCTCAAACCAGACAATTTTTTTGCGCTGGGTGAGGCGTCTCCTCCTGGCTATACGGGAACGCATATTGCCTGCCCCATTAAAAGGGGTGGGGGTGTTGCACTAATATACAACAAAAATTTTAGCCTTACCTCGGACCTAAATAATAAATATAACTCGTTTGAGGTGCTTACTGTGAAGTTTGTCACACCGCTGCCTCTGCACCTGGCTGTCATCTACCGCCCCCCAGGGCACTATTCGGACTTTATCAATGAATTTTCAGAGTTCGTTGCTGATCTAGTGACGCACGCCGACAATATAATCATAATGGGGGACTTTAATATCCATATGAATACCCCATCGGACCCTCCATGCGTGGCGCTCCAGACTATAATTGATAGCTGTGGTCTTACACAAATAATACATGAACCCACGCATCGCAACGGTAATACGATAGATCTAGTGCTTGTCAGGGGTGTCACCACCTCTAAAGTTACGATACTCCCGTACACTAAAGTAATGTCCGATCATTACCTTATACAATTCGAAGTTCTGACTCATTGTCAACAAACTAATAATAATAATAATAACTACTATAGCAGCCGCAACATTAATGCTGCCACAACGACGACTCTTACTGACCTACTGCCTTCGGTAATGGCACCATTCCCAAATTATGTGGGCTCTATTGATAACCTCACTAACAGCTTTAACGACGCCCTGCGCGACACCATTGATAGTGTAGCACCGCTAAAGCTAAAAAGGGCCCCTAAGAGGCGTACCCCATGGTTTACAGAAGAAACTAAAGCCCAGAAATTATCATGTAGAAAGCTGGAACGCAAATGGCGTGCGACTAAACTTGAGGTTTTCCATCAAGCATGGAGTGATAGTTTAATAACTTATAAACGCATGCTTACCTCAGCTAAAGCTAAATATTACTCAAATTTCATCCACCTCAACAAAAATGATCCTAAATTTTTGTTTAATACAGTAGCATCGCTAACCCAACAAGGGACTCCTCCCAGTAGCTCCACCCACTCAGCAGATGACTTTATGAATGTCTTTAATAAGAAAATTGAAGTCATTAGAAAAGAGATTAAAGACAATGCATCTCAGCTACAACTGGGTTCTATTAACACAAATACGACTGTATATACGACGGACACTGCCCTCCAAAATAGTTTCTCTCTCTTTGATGAAATAACATTGGAGGAATTGTTAAAATGTGTAAATGGGACAAAACAAACAACATGTTTACTTGACCCAATTCCTGGGAAACTTATCAAGAGGCTTTTTGTTTTATTAGGTCCATCAGTGTTAAATATTATAAACTTATCACTTTCCTCTGGCACTGTTCCCCTAGCATTCAAAAAAGCGGTTATTCATCCTCTACTCAAAAGACCTAACCTCGATCCTGACCTCATGGTGAACTACCGGCCGGTGTCCCACCTTCCGTTTATCTCGGAAATTCTCGAAAAAATTGTCGCACAGCAGCTAAATGAACACTTAGCGTCTAACAATCTCTGTGAACCTTTTCAATCCGGTTTCAGGGCAAATCACTCTACGGAGACAGCCCTCGCAAAAATGACTAATGATCTATTGCTAACGATGGATTCTGATGCGTCATCTATGTTGCTGCTTCTTGATCTTAGCGCCGCTTTCGATACTGTTGATCATAATATTTTATTAGAGCGTATCAAAACGCGTATTGGGATGTCAGACTTAGCCTTGTCTTGGTTTAACTCTTATCTTACTGACAGGATGCAGTGTGTCTCCCATAACAATGTGACCTCGGACTATGTTAAGGTAACGTGCGGAGTTCCCCAGGGTTCGGTTCTTGGCCCTGCACTCTTTAGTATTTACATGCTGCCGCTAGGTGACATCATATGCAAATACGGTGTTAGCTTTCACTGTTATGCTGATGACACCCAACTCTACATGCCCCTAAAGCTGACCAACACGCCGGATTGTAGTCAGCTGGAGGCGTGTCTTAATGAAATTAAACAATGGATGTCCGCTAACTTTTTGCAACTCAACGCTAAGAAAACGGAAATGCTGATTATCGGTCCTGCTCAACACCGACATCTATTTAATAATACCACCTTAACATTTGACAACCAAACAATTAAACAAGGCGACTCGGTAAAGAATCTGGGTATTATCTTCGACCCAACTCTCTCGTTTGAGTCACACATTAAGAGTGTTACTAAAACGGCCTTCTTTCATCTCCGTAATATCGCTAAAATTCGTTCCATTTTGTCCACAAGCGATGCTGAGATCATTATTCATGCGTTTGTTACATCTCGTCTCGATTACTGTAACGTTTTATTTTCGGGCCTCCCTATGTCTAGCATTAAAATATTACAGATGGTACAAAATGCGGCTGCTAGACTTTTGACAAAAACAAGAAAGTTTGATCATATTACGCCTATACTGGCTCACTTGCAGTGGCTTCCTGTGCCCCTAAGATGCGACTTTAAGGTTTTACTACTTACGTATAAAATACTACACGGTCAAGCTCCTGCCTATCTTGCCTATTGTATTGTACCATATGTCCCGACAAGAAATCTGCGTTCAAAGAACTCCGGCTTATTAGTGATTCCCAGAGCCCAAAAAAAGTCTGCGGGCTATAGAGCGTTTTCTTTTCGGGCTCCAATACTATGGAATGCCCTCCCGGTAAAAGTTAGAGATGCTACCTCAGTAGAAGCATTTAAGTCTCATCTTAAAACACATTTGTATACTCTAGCCTTTAAATAGACTCCCTTTTTAGACCAGTTGATTTGCCGTTTCTTTTATTTTCTTTTCTACTCTGCTCCGGGGTGGACCGCTAGCCTGTTCATCGGATCGGATGGGGACATCTCTACGCTGCTGACCCGTCTCCGCTCGGGATGGTTCCTGCTGGCCCCACCATGGACTGGACTTTCGCTGATGTGTTGGACTTTCACAATATTATGTCAGACCCACTCGACATCCATTGCTTTTGGTCTCCCCTAGAGGGGGGAGGGGTTACCTACATATGCGGTCCTCTCCAAGGTTTCTCATAGTCATTCACATTGACGTCCCACTGGGGTGAGTTTTCCTTGCCCGTATGTGGGCTCTGTACCGAGGATGTCGTTGTGGCTTGTACAGCCCTTTGAGACACTTGTGATTTAGGGCTATATAAATAAACATTGATTGATTGATTGATAAGTTAAAATGCATTAAAAAACATCTGTTGTCATGTCTTTCATAATGGTTGTGAACAATAGGCAACATTTAAAAAAAAGTGCAGTTCCCCATTAACAATCCTTATATAAGACAAGAACACATATGTTTTTCTTGTTTTATGCATTCTAATTACTAATTAAATGCGAGCAAAAATCATCTTACAATGGAGCCTATGGGAGTTGCTCTTTTCTGCCTATGAAGTGTTTATAAAAAACATCCAAACACCTCCATCAATGTTGTATATACATTATGTAAGTATATATGTAATGCAGTAATGTGCACATTTATAATAACATGTCATATTTACGTATTTTGATCATTTCAAGCATATTAATTTTGTAAACGTTAGCTTTTCCCTTCGACAACATCACTGATTATTACTCACTGCAGACTTCATTTGAGCCAACAAACATAATAAAACATCACTTACTGTACAATGTCTGCTGTGACTGGGATACCGACTGTTAGGATGTTGATATATTCCCATTTAGATGAAAAATGACTCATAATCCTCACAGATAAGAAAGAGAGGTCGAACCAAGTTTCTTTTCAGGCCTTTCTCGCCATTTCCGGGTCTACATTGAATGCTAAAGTTGACCGACTTGTCGGATTATGTCCTCATCCTTCCACTATCAGGGTGAGAGGCATTTTTTATGATACAAATTAAACGTCCACAAGCTGCGAGGCGATATAGAAAGCAGCTCTCCATCTGATGATGTCATTATAGCAGCACAAGCTACTATGTGATTACGGCGCCACTATAAATATTCTGTCTGCGTTAGCGCTTATAACAATATCACTAATACTTGGTTAATATTCAGGCCACGAAATGTAAATGGAGTATTGTTGCGGGTATTTAGATGTTTTTTTAGATGGTTTTATAGGCGGAAGAGAGGACCTCCCATTGACTCCATTGTAAATTGAATTTTTTTTGCGTTTACTTACGAGTTAGAATGCTTTAAAATTTTACTTGAACTTGAACAGTCAACTTTGGTGATGATTAATGGTTTAAAATGCATCAATCTTCTTGTCTCTCGTAATGAGTGTGAACGATAGCCCACATTTTTAAAAAGTGCAGTTCCCCTTCAAGTGCCTAAAGCGGGGTAAGCAACCCGCGGCTCTCGAAGTGCCACTCTAGTGGCTCCCTGGAGCACTTTTAAAAAAGGATTGAAAATGGAAAAAGATGGGCGAAATATTTTTTGTTTGTTTAAGTGAGTTTTAGGTTTGAGGACAAACATGACACAAACCTTCCCAATTGTTAGTAAGCCCGCTGTTTAATATGTTTGTGTGTATGCTTCACCGATGAGATTATTTGGTGAACATCATTTTGTCCTACTAAATTCGGCGGTTCTTGAACTCATCATAGTGTATACTGTGATGCAACAGTTTGTTGACATGTAAAATCATTCACTCCTTCTTTGTCTCATTTTGTCCACTAAAAGTTGTATGCTGTGCGTGAATGCACAAAGGTGAGCTTTGTTGGTGTTATTGACTTGTTGGAGTGCTAATCAGGCATATTTGGTCACTGCATGACTGCAAGCTAATCAATGCTAGTTTTGCATGTCTCAGGAGACATTATATGTATGTAATATTGGCTGCATTTCTGATAGTTGTTTGTCTGCCATGTTGTTCCAGACCACAGCAAACATTACCTAGCTTGCCAAAGATTGTAATAAATCTATTAAAAGAAGACAGCCTGCCGTTTCCTTAAACTTGGACACACACATCTATACCTTTGGCAATTAAAAGCCAGTAATTTCCAGGAGTTATCTCACCTTCTGAGTAGCCTCTGATTTACTAATGGTTTCTAATGTTGTAAAAATGTGTAGAATAAATATTACATTTCAACATTTCTGTCAACGAAGATTTGCTTCAGCCTGCGACACATAGTCATTTTGATAGTAGGCTATTATAGCTAATATAGACACGTCATGTGTTGCCTTCATTATAACACTTATATACGGCTTTTTATTTTATGCGGCTCCAGACAGATTAGTTTTTTGTATTTTTGGTCCGATAAGGCTCTTTCAACGTTTTGGGTTGACGGCCTCTGGCCTAAAGCGTAGAGAATACTAACAAGGAGCCAAGGTAAAATCTTGAATGTTTAAGTGCCAAAAGTGCACGTATGTGCATATGCTGCTGCAAACCTCTTGTGTAATTAATTATAAGGTATTTAATCATCAATATATCACATGTGCAATGAAGTGCCCATTGTCTTTAACATCAGTACACACTAACAAGGAGCGCAGGGTAGTTAGTTTTTATTTTTATGTTTTATTGTTAGTTGCGCAGGCGCTTAAATACCTTCAATATCTGTTGAAAACATTAGATAATGTCGCACCACTCTTATGACACAAAGCAAAAAGTCTTGCTTGTCAATATTGTAGCGGCGGGCTACGGGGTGTTAGCCAATGACTTAGGCTGGGAAGAGGGACTTCCGGGGAGAGATAGGGAAGTGACGTTGAGGATAGGAAGTAGAGGTTCGAGGATTGCCGGGCAAAGAGGGGAGACGCACATTGGGGTTGTTGTGTGGTTGAATCGCATCTTGTGCAATTAAGACAAGACAAAGAAGTTGTATGAGCCTATATTCCTGGGATTAGGGTTGGGTATTGTTTGAATTCGAACGATTCCGATTCCGATTCCGATTCTTTGTTTCGATTCCGATTCTTTTAAGAGGCAGGGTCAAAAAAAAGTTTAGGATATTTTAAATGAGCTAACTAACCTACAGTCTTTCTGAATAAAATAGTCTGACATTCTCCATCAATTTTAATTCTATTAACTTTTTATGAACTTTACTATAAATTCCTCACAGGGCTGTTTTCAACTAGAATATAAATATCAAATCTATGAACTTGAATATAAATATTATAAATTATGAATACATTTTCCCAGGGGTACACTTTCCTCAAGAGAGCTTTATTTTTGAAAACCTCATGAAAACACATTTACACATAAGTGTATGATGCAGCAGGAAACCTCATGAAAACACATTTACACATAAGTGTATGATGCTGCAGGAAACCTCATGAAAACACTTTTACACATAAGTGTATGATGCTGCAGGAAACCTCATGAAAACACATTTACAAACACAAGTGTATGATGCTGCAGGTACTGATGGGCTAACCTGGTGCAGAAAAGCAAATAAATAAAAAGCATGATCGAACCCAGGACCTTCGTATTGTGAAGCACGTGCACTAAACCCTGTTCCACCGTGCTGCCTCTGTGTCCCTGGAACTTATGCGTAGCAGCAGCAGCGTCATTTTCATCAATGTAGAGTGAAAATAGCGGTGTGTTTACCTTTAAACACATTCATCTTCGTGTGTGTAAAGCCAGAAAGGCCGTGTTGTTTTCTATAAACTGAACTTTCGTGTCAGTGCACAACCGTTACGTCATCAGAGGAGTTCAAGTTCAAGCCATGGACATGCATATGTTGAGGAGAGAGTTTTGGAACTCTTTCCTCTGGCCAGTGTTTACAAAGATGTGCGTTTTTAAGGCCAAAAGGCCTAAATGCATAGAAAAGTATGTGTTTATTAAAGATCCATGTTCGGTAGTTTGAACCGAGCACCGTTATAATATCATATCATATTGGGCCGTTGGGAGAGTGGTCGTGCCAGCAACCTGAGGGTTCCTGGTTCGATCCCCAGCTTCTACCAACCTAGTCACGTCCGTTGTGTCCTTGAGCAAGACACTTCACCCTTGCTCCTGATGGGTTGTGGTTAGAGCCTTGCATGGCAGCTCCCATCATCAGTGTGTGAATGTGTGTGTGAATGGTGAATGTGGAAATAGTATCAAAGTGCTTTGAGTACCTTGAAGGTAGAAAAGCGCTATACAAATATAACCCATTTACCATTTACCATTTATTATAGCAGTGCAAGTGTCCCTAATGTTGTGGCCAGTATTTGTACCTCACTTCTTTGGTGTGTTTCCCGCATTGTTCACTAGAGGGAGCAAGAGATACAAAAGTGCTGTTTATTGACTGTACTGTACATTGATTACCTGACATAAAGCCTTGTATTACTTGCTGTGTTATGGACTCTCTGAATAATTAACCAGAAGTGTGCATTATAAAGAGCAATGGTTCAGAGCAATTTGTTTTCCCCCATCTTGCCTTGACAACTATGGGCAGAAGTGCATTACAGTATACGAGGAGGAACTAACACAGCACACTTCTTGGTTCTTTGAAAATACATCGGCTCACAGGTTCAAATGGTCACCAAATGTACGTTACAGCAGATATATCTTTGACACCGTGTGCTGTCAGAAGATACTAAATATTTTACCACAATCCTGATATTAAAACTCAATGTTCTCCCCACAGTGACGCTGTATAAAACTGACTTTTTGCATAACTTTGAAAGAAATAAATCTTTGACAACATTAACACATGCGAGCGAGGAGGGAGAATAAAGGGAAAAAAGGCAAGATAAAGAAGAAGGAAAGAGAAACTTGAAGAAACTGAGTGAGAGACGAGAGGTGGAGATATTTAGCCAGGATTTATTGAGGCAGTGGAGGAAGGAGCTGTCATCCTCTCAGTTACTTAACTTCAACCTCCAGATGTCTTTTTGTCTGTTAAGGAGGATTGTGGCTCCTGTACTGTTTCGTTTGGGACTGAGGTCTTGGTGGGCTTTTGGAAGGGACTGGTATAGGCAAAGCCTGCATCATTTAAAAGAGTGACAGCAGATCCATGTGGGTGGATGAAACTGCAGAAGGGGGCTTTTTTCCCCCCCCACTATTGTATGTAATTTAGTTTTTATAAACTTTTACTGATAAAGATGCCTCAGCTGTATTCCTGATAAAATTAAATTAGATAACTTGTTTTTTGTACCACAGGGCACACCGGATTATAAGGCACACTGCCGATGAGCAGGTCTATTCAGGTCTATTTTCATTTTAAGGAGCATTAAAGGAGTCATAATATGATTTTTGTTCTATGTTTAAAACACTTCCTTGCAGTTTACATAACATGTAATGGTGGTTCTTTGGGCAAAATGTTTCACAGATTATATTTTACTGACCATCTCTTCAAGATGCACCGTTTTGTGGGCGGTCTTATTTAAGTAGCTTTACTTTGACCACATCTTCTCCACGCCATCTTTGTTGTACTAGTAGTTTTTAGCACTTCCATAGCGAGTCTACTGAAGGATATAAATTAGAACTGTACGCTATTTTGTATTAGAAATGGCAACAGTGGAGGATGCATGCACCACAACAAGAGGATAGAGAATAAAAGGAGTTTACCTACAGCCCGAATGCAGCTGAGATAGGCTCCAGCACCCCCCCGCCCCCGCAACCCCAAAAAGGACAAGCGGTAGAAAACGGATGGATATTTACAACAGTTTTAGCTTGAACTACAATGGTGGACGTGCACACATTTCCTGTAATATATACAGATTCCAAATACACAACAGTAGGAACTAATTGGTAAGAAAAGTTGGTTTTGCACAAAAGTTCGAAAGTCTCATAATAAGTGCCATTTTGCGGTCCTTATACACACACCATAATAATACCCGTACGTTGAAGCAAAGTACGTCTGACAATCCAAGCGGTGTGGCTTCATAGCTTATCAAAGTCGGATTTACACATTTTGACAGATTTTTGAGTGCTGTGTGTAATGTTCTGTAGTCTCAATGAAACGTCAATGTTTTGGTGTTGCTTACTTCTACACATTTAGTCCACATGTATCTTTTATGTGTGACTGCCATCTACTGGTCACACTTATCATTACGCCATGTACCAAATACAGTTGCCTTGAAGTCGGTAAGCACAACCAGGATTAATCTGTACATTAGACCCACTGGGTTATAAGGAGCCCTGTCGATTTTAAGAAACTGAAATAATTTTAAGAGCACCTTGCCACTTTATCTTTTTCTTGCCACTGTCATTGGCAGTACAGTACTTGTTATTCCAAGTTTCTGTGGAGGAAATGTTAAAGACCGTTTACCTCAAAACCTGTGACTCCACACCTTGGGATCCAATGTGTTGCACAACACGATACAATTAGCAGATTTAGAGTTAACCCCCCCCCCCCCCCCCCCAAAATGTATTATTCACGTTACAACAAAGAACCTACTCAGTGGCCAAGTGGTTAGAGCAGGGGTCAGAAACCTTTTTGGCTGAGAGAGCCATGAAAGCCAAATATTTTAAAATTTATTTCCGTGAGAGCCATATAATATTTTTAACACTGAATACAACTACCGGTAAATGTGTGCATTTTTAAGAAAGACCAACATTTTTAGAGTATAATAAGTCTCTTATTCTTTTTAATAAAATTGTTATTCTGAAGCTAACGAATAACAAATAAAATACTTTTTACCAATATTACGACTTCTTGAACAGGTGCGGTAGAAAATGAATGGATGGATTAAAATGCATGAGAATGTTTTATATTTTGAACGTTATTTTTAAAACTGATTACCAGCGGAATTATTCATTACTTATCGTGTTAAGCAATGTCAGCTAAGATTTATCAGAGAGCCAGATGCAGTCATCAAAAGAGCCACATCTGGCTCGAGAGCCATAGGTTCCCTACCCCTGGGTTAGAGTGTCCGCCCTGAGATCGGTAGGTTGTGAGTTCAAACCCTGGCCGAATCATACCAAACACTATAAAAATGGGACCCATTACCTCTCTGCTTGGCACTCAGCATCAAGGGTTGGAATTGGGGGTTGAATCACCAACAATTATTCCTGGGCACGGTCACTGCTGCTGCCCTTTGCTCCCCTCACCTCCCAGGGGGTGAACAAGGGGATGGGTAAAATGCAGAGGACACATTTCACCACACCTAGTGTGTGTGTGACAATCATTGGTACTTTAACTTTAACAATCGGCACCGATTCAGTGGAATAACCCTAAAATGGTCAAGACAACCCTCAGGATAAAGCAATAGAGTTTTGCTGATTAAACAAAACCTAAAATGTTGTCTTTTACAGTGTCTGTCAATACAAAACCCTTTTGTGTCGAGGCAGAATTACTGATACAGTTGTTGTATTAGATCCCAAAAGATTGCATAAAGCAAAGCTAAAGTAGCTTAACAAAGCTTATGTTGTACTAAAACAATCCAACTTGAACTTAGATACAGGACTTACAGCTCTCCAGTTGGAGTGTGCAGGTCTGCTTGTCCATCGGGTACTTTGTCAGATCCATGTTACAGGCCACAGTGGTGGTAATCCTAAAGAACATGAATGTAGAAGTTGTTAAACAATCCAAGACTTCAACAGTGCACAGAATATTGATGACATATTTGATACTTTAATTTAATTTAGATTTCACACATCTTGGAATAAACAATTAAAGGGGGACCTATGATGATTCTAATCTACATTTAATACACTAGTTTGTGGTATGAATTCCGATTGATAATTTAGTTTTTTTCCGGAATCATGCTTTTTAATGTCTATATATTGCTTTTATTTTTAGATATTCCATAAAAAAACATTATTACATATTTAATTTAGAGTAAATAGTTTTGACATTTGAAAAAAAATAAAATAAAAAATATGTCTATAATTTGACTTGATTTATTAAATTTATGAAATTATGGAACATCGTGGAACAATGTGCAATTTCCTAATATGCTTTATTCTAGCCAAGTATAAATGTAGGTATATTTTTTTTTTAAGTTTAGTGATCGTAAATTATTCTTAGTATTTAAACCAAAACCTCTGTTAGACATAACCAATTATTCCTGTTATTTGGTTATGTAGAATTTATTTAATCCCACTTTCTGTACTTCATTTTCCAATTCCAGGGCTCGAATTTAACCACGGCAACTGCGGCAAAAGCACCGACCACCCTTGTCTCTTGCCGTAATGCCTAAAAAATTGACCAACATCTGCGGCAGAACATGTCATGACCGCCCTTGACTTTTTACTTGTTAAAGGACTAGAGATGTAACGTAAACGGTATAATGATAATTTGTGATAAAAATTCCGACATTTAGTAATATGTCACATTTTTTAATTACCGAAATCCAGTCATTTATTAATGCATTTTAGGCAACACAAAGTCAGGCGCATGCGCACTAGCAGTGTTTGGCTTGATAATCATGGCGGACAAGCTACACTGACTTTCCTCCGGAGATTTCCCCTTGGAGTAAACGGAGCCAAGCGCTTGGTTTAACGTAATTTTCCCTCGCTTCCCGGTATGTGTTTAAGAGCGCACTGCTGTGTTTAGATGGAGACAGGTGTGGACAATATTGGAGACAAACGCACTTGTCCCCACACTAAAAGTATACAGCGGGGGAGAAAACTATTTGATGTTGCTTTTATTTACTCAATACATCGTCTATCAGCTGCTGTGACTGAGAGTTATTTAGTTGAGGAAACATGCAGCAGGCGATGTGTCGTGAACGTTGTAACAACTTGTTTATAAAGTCTTTAGTTTGTTGACTGGGATGTTCACTCGTCCTTTATTTAACTGCAAACTGTATCAGTGTTCAAACATCAGTACTGGCTAAAATGATTTGTCATCTCATCAAACTGAACGGAAGCTGTGAAGATTGTGTATTCGATGTGGGAGGTGTCACTCTTTATTTTTGTTGGCCAAACTGTTGTACTGAACCAAGAGAAGAACAAAGCTTGTTTAAGAGACTTCATCTTCATTAGCTAAACTGCTTTGTTTTATTTTAATATCAAAAAGTAAACACAAGGTTTTTTTTACATTACTTGTTTTTTTTCATGTCACAAAAGGTATTACTTCAAAAACCATTCATGTGACAGAGCATTTTGTTAATGTTTTATTGTGTATAGTTAATTCCTATACGACATATTTCTGCTCAAACTCTTAATGGATCCGTCCCGATACAGCATCTACATGTACATATAAATGTACATACATTTAAAAAAATTCATAAATAATAATTTTAAAAAATACCTACCTCTATCAAAATGTAAAAATAGTGATAAAGCCTTCATGAAATGACAAAAAGCTGACGAGTTATATATATATATATATATACAAATATATATATATATATATATATATATATATATATATATATATATATATATATATATATACAAATATATATATATATATATATATATATATATATATATATATATATATATATATATATATATATATATATATATATATATATATATATATATCTATATATATATATATGTATATATATATATAGATATATATATATATATATATATATATATATATATATATATATATATATGTATATATATATATATATATATCTATATATATATATATATATATATATATATATATATATATATATATATATATATATATATATATATATATAGATATATATATATATATATATATAATGTATGCATGCATGCTTTGGTATGAGGGGCCGTTAGGGACATTATTCAGAATTACCTCTTACATACATTACTGAAATGCTCTCACATAAACAACTGAAATATTTTTCTTTTATACACACTACTGAAACACTCTTATAAACACTACTGAAATGCTCTTACATACACTACTGAAATGCTCTCACATAAACAACTGAAATCTTTTTCTCTCACACACCCTACTGAAACACTCTTAAAAACACTACTGAAATGCTCTTACATATACTACTGAAACACTCTTATAAACACTACTGAAACACTCTTATAAACACTACTGAAATACTCTTACATACACTACTGAAACACTCTTATAAACACTACTGAAACACTCTTATAAACACTACTGAAATACTCTCACATACACTACTGAAACACTCTTATAAACACTACTGAAACACTCTTATAAACACTACTGAAATACTCTTACATACACTACTGAAACACTCTTACATACACTACTGAAACACTCTTATAAACACTACTGAAATACTCTTACATACACTACTGAAACACTCTTACATACACTACTGAAACACTCTTATAAACACTACTGAAATACTCTTACATACACTACTGAAACACTCTTATAAACACTACTGAAATACTCTTACACACACTACTGAAACACTTTTATAAACACTACTGAAACACTCTTATAAACACTACTGAAACACTCTTATAAACACTACTGAAACATTCTTACATACACTACTGGAACACTCTTATAAACACTACTGAAATGTTTTTGTCTCACGCACACACACACACCTGGAATTATTTTTCACTAGTATGTATAAACGCATTTCACCTGTGTGTGTGTGTGCTTTTTACACGTGTGTGTAAGGGACAGCAATTTCAGTAGTATGTGTGCAAAGATTTCAGTTATGTGTATGAGCGCATCTTACCATTGTGTATACGAGCATTTTACCACTATGTGTAAGAGCATCTTACTAGAGTGTGTGAGCGATGTTGCATTCCGGTTCCGGTATAATCCCCGCCCCTTTTCAGACAAGTTTATTTTTATTTTTTTTAAAGCCAAGTTGTGGACAAAATGTCTGCCGACAAGCAGCTTAACCGAGGCGGGAGCTCCACTTCATAATTTGAGGGCTTCAGCGGAGAATATAATAACACTTTCAATGCAACAATGGTCGGACTGCCGCCATGGGTCTCCCCCGCAGGACTCGTCACCTGCGGTGCCTTTCTCCTCCCGACAGCCGCAGCCTGGAGCACTCGTTCCATTGCGAGTTTGCACCGCACACATGCAACGTTTCAGTTCATGGACATCGGGGCAAAAGGAGGAAAAGGTAATTAGACATTATTTATTTCTAAATGATTTGCTGAATCACACGAAATGTAAGACAACATGGCATTGTAGTGAGCTACAATGGTAACATGTCGAAATGTGAGTCACGTCGTGTTACGTCAGTAGCTAATCATATACTAATGATAATGGATTGCATTTATTGAGCGCTTATCATCGACGAGATAAGGGGTCCCCAAACTACGGCCCGCGGGCCGGTTACGGCCCTCCAAAGTCCAACATCCGGCCCGCTGGGAAAAAAATAAATTTGTATTATTATTTTCAATCTGTCTTTTCTAATCTAATCCATTTGTTGGTGTTCCCTAGCCGCTCAGGCAAATCATATTGTCTACAAATGCATTTCCCTGTATGACGTATATTGTCTTAGCTGTTTTCATGTGATCTGATTGTTACATTCTTATTTCAGAGTCACCACACAGCTGCATGACCATTTCAACAAGGACAGAATAAACAACCTCTGGATTCATGGAACTTCTCTGCACACAAATATATTAATTGGAATATTCAATACATTTCTCATAAACATATTAAATATCTTTTTTTTTTTTTTCTCAAAAAAGGTTCCCTATGCCTTATTATTTATATATTTTTCAATGCTTCTTGTAGTCAGACAATAGATATTGTTTGTCTAAAATTATAGTTTAAGTTAATGTGTTAATATTTACACGTAGCCCCTAACCTAAATACAATAATCATAAGACACAAAAATTGTGTATCACAAGCGTTTGGGACAAGTTTGGGGAGATTTTGACAAAGTGTGTGTGGTGGTGGGGGCTGGATGACATTACTAGTCAGAACATAAAATAACTTAAAAACATCAACCGTAGAAACATAAATGTTCACAGCACAAACGTATTGCGGTGTTATTCTGATATTTGCAATAATAAAGTGGGCAACTTCATACAGGTCTGTATAACAGGTTCCTTATTTATTTCTTTTTTACAAAATGTTTAAACAAAATGTTAATTTGCAGAATACACTGCACAAGTGAAGAAAACATTTTAACAAACCTTATTATTCCCATGTTGTCCACTGAATAAAGTGCAGAATTGAAGTGAAAATGTCTATTCCATAGTTGCCATCATTTTCAAGTGGGTTCACTTGTTGAAAAATGTTCATTGTTGTCTCATTAATGTTTACATCTATGTCTGGAATTACACACCGACAAGTATTGAAAGGATATGAATAATGAGACATAAGGAACCTTTCTGAGCCAAAAAAGGTTGTTTTCAACACACTGTTGAAAATAATATTCACAATGTTTCTATGTGAAATTTATTGAATATTACTATTAATATATTTGTGTGCAAAGAAGTTCCATGAATCCAGAGGTTGTTTATTCCGTCCTTGTTGAAATGGTCATGCAGCTGTGTGGTGACTCTGAAATAAGAATGTAACAATCAGATCACATGAAAACAGCTAAGACAATATAAGTCATACAGGGAAATGCATTTGTAGACAATATGATTTGCCTGAGCGGCTAGGGAAAACCAAAAAATGGATTAGATTAGAAAAGACAGATTGAAAATAATACAAAAAAATTGTTTTTCCCAGCGGGCCGGATGTTGGACGTTGGAGGGCCGTAACCGGCCCGCGGGCCGTAGTTTGGGGACCCCTTATCTAGTCGATGATAAGCGCTAAATAAATGCAATCCATTATCATTAGTATATGATTAGCTACTGACACGACGTGACTCACATTTCGACATGTTACCATTGTAGCTCACTACAATGCCATGTTGTCTTACATTTCGTGTGATTCAACAATCATTTAGAAATAAATAATGTCTAATTACCTTTTCCTCCTTTTGCCCCGATGTCCATGAACTGAAACATTGCATGTGTGCGGTGCAAACTCGCAATGGAACGAGTGCTCCAGGCTGCGGCTGTCGGGAGGAGAAAGGCACCGCTGTGTGGCCGCTCAGGTGCCGCGTCCTGCGGGGGAGACCCATGGCGGCAGCCCGACCCTTGTTGCATTGAAAGTGTTATTATATTCTCCGCTGAAGCCCTCAAATTATGAAGTGGAGCTCCCGCCTCGGTTAAGCTGCTTGTCGGCAGACATTTTGTCCACAACTTGGCTTTAAAAAAAATAAAAATAAACTTGTCTGAAAAGGGGCGGGGATTATACCGGAACCGGAATGCAACATCGCTCACACACACTAGTAAGATGCTCTTACACATAGTGGTAAAATGCTTGTATACACAATGGTAAGATGCGCTCATACACATAACTGAAATCTTTGCACACATACTACTGAAATTGTTGTCCCTTACACACACGTGTAAGAAGCACACACACACACACACACAGGTGAAATGCGTTTATACATACTAGTGAAAAATAATTCCAGGTGTGTGTGTGTGTGTGTGCGTGAGACAAAAACATTTCTGTAGTGTTTATAAGAGTGTTCCAGTAGTGTATGTAAGAGTGTTCCAGTAGTGTTTATAAGAGTGTTTTAGTAGTGTTTATGAGAGTGTTTCAGTAGTGTTTATAAGAGTGTTTCAGTAGTGTATGTAAGAGTATTTCAGTAGTGTTTATAAGAGTGTTTCAGTAGTGTATGTAAGAGTGTTTCAGTAGTGTATGTAAGAGTGTTTCAGTAGTGTATGTAAGAGTGTTTCAGTAGTGTATGTAAGAGTGTTTCAGTAGTGTTTATAAGAGTGTTTCAGTAGTGTATGTAAGAGTATTTCAGTAGTGTTTATAAGAGTGTTTCAGTAGTGTTTATAAGAGTGTTTCAGTAGTGTATGTAAGAGTGTGTCAGTAGTGTATGTAAGAGTATTTCAGTAGTGTTTATAAGGGTGTTTCAGTAGTGTTTATACAAGTGTTTCAGTAGTATATGTAAGAGCATTTCAGTAGTGTTTATAAGAGTGTTTCAGTAGGGTGTGTGAGAGAAAAAGATTTCAGTTGTTTATGTGAGAGCATTTCAGTAGTGTATGTAAGAGCATTTCAGTAGTGTTTATAAGAGTGTTTCAGTAGTGTGTATAAAAGAAAAATATTTCAGTTGTTTATGTGAGAGCATTTCAGTAGTGTATGTAAGAGGTAATTCTGAATAATGTCCCTGACGGCCCCTCATACTTTGGAGCCTCTGCCTTGAAAGAGAATAATGTTTTCCTTGGTGCCCTAACATATGAGCCCTCCTTTAAGGCAACACTTGCCTTGACCTTAAAAAGTTAAAATTTGAGGCCTGCAATTCTTCACAAAAATAGAAATTCCAAGTTTTGTAAAAGCCTGTTGTATATCCAACATATTGATTATAAAATAACATACTGATCAATTAACCTTTTGAAGTTCGTACTATCCCTTACTCTCTGAGAAAAGTCAATTATCTACAGCAAGATCAAACAATAA
The DNA here is from genome assembly GCF_033978785.1 of Entelurus aequoreus. NCBI lineage: Eukaryota > Metazoa > Chordata > Actinopteri > Syngnathiformes > Syngnathidae > Entelurus > Entelurus aequoreus. The sequence continues at coordinate 41,386,243 of NC_084739.1, forward strand.
CCAGGCATGTCTTCATTACCAACTGAAGCACTGGAGAAGAAAGATTAATTTGTCTTACTTCTGTTATATACTCTGCCAGAACCAGATGGTTGACATTCTTTTTTGTACAGCCAATGATAAGATTGTATAGGACATTTGGAGGTGGTAAGTATGTCATACAGTATGTATTAGACAGGTAACACAGTCAGTGATGGAGCACAGTTTTGATATATTTGTTCATGTGGCCCCGGATTCTGATCAGCACCCCTGTCTGTCCCCTCCGATGTCCCCAAATGATCTCTCGCTTTACTGATCTTGATTTTATCACAAATGTGTTATTGTGAATGAATGCCCTAGACATATTTCTTAATGAAATCCCTCCTCTGAATCACTCTCCCGTACATTTATCTCAGTGCTTTCTCATGTATTCCCTTAGGCAAAGCACTGAAACATTTACCAACGTGTCAACACTTCATTCCTCAGCTCACTCTTTTTACATTACCCATGGTAGAACCTCTTCACCCCCACACTCAGGTATAGAAAATGGATGGTTTGGAAAACATTTCACAAAATGAAATATACAAGCTCGGTGTGTAGTTGTTAGTATGTTTGCTTTGCAGACTTGCATGCTCTCTCTCACTGTGCTTGCATGGGTTTTCTGCCAATTTGGGATTTAACCATTACTGATATTATTGATAAACAGTGGTAAAATTCCTGACGGTTAGTATTAACATTTTAAATTACAAATATCGTAAAACCATGATTGAACCGCATTTTGATACTTGGACTGATGCTGTTGCTCTTTTCTGGAGAAGCAAGCTGGCGTGCCAATCGCTGTCCAGCCTAAATGCTAACATGAATTTTAGACACATTAACGTCTTACCAAGTACAAACGTCATTCCTCATTCAAAACTTATATTCAAATATTTGCTGTCTGAGCAACAAAGCTCTTCAACTGTACACATTGAACCTATGGCTGTGCTCCATGAGACAGGTAAACATGGAGTGCCATACACAGCGGGACAGAAAGTGAACCCGCAAGGCGTTTTACAAACCAAAATTGAAGCGTTCAACCCCCGTTTACATTTAAAAAGAATAAGAATAGCATAAGATTCAAATAATAACTTGGCTCTTAAAAAGCCAGAACATTGTTTAAAGTTTATTTTGCCAACGAAAGTATAGTGTGTCTGTAAATTAAAATAAAATAAAATACAACTCGGTCAATTGATTTAAGTAAGTGTGTGTATCAACATTTTCGGGCTATCGAGTTTAAAAGCCGCAGTTGTGTTAATTTATAAATTAACTGCTGGAGAGGTCACTGAGTGTGGCTTTCGTCCTTCTTCTCGTCCTGTGTGCTCAAACTGTTAAGGTTGTCTTTTTCTGTTTTTCATGAGTAATGTACTAGTATTATACAAAACCCAAAACCAGTGAAGTTGTGTTGTGTAAATCGTAAATAAAAACAGAATCCAATGATTTGCAATATTCAATTGAATATACTTCAAAGACAAGATATTTATTGTTCGAACTGAGAAACATATATTTTTTTTGTGAAATAATCATTTACTTAAAATTTAATGGCAGCAACACATTGCAAAAAAGTTGGCACAGGGGCATTTTTACCACTGTGTTACATGGCCTTTCCTTTGAACAACACTCAGTAAACGTTTGGGAACCGAGGAGACCAATTTTTGAAGTGGAATTATTTCCCATTGTTGCTTGATGTACAGCTTAAGTTGTTCAACAGTCCGGGGTCTCCATTGTGGTATTTTAGGCTTCATAATGCGCCACACATTTTCAATGAGAGACAGATCTGGACTACAGGCAGGCCAGTCTAGTACCCGCACTCTTTTACTACCAAGCCACACTGTTGTAACACGTGAATAATGTGGCTTGGCATTGTCTTGCTGAAATAAGACGTTGCTTGGATGGTAGCATATGTTGCTCCAAAAGCTGTATGTACCTTTCAGCATTAATGGTGCCTTTACAGATGTGTAAGTTACCCATGCCTTGGGCACTGATACACTCCCATACCATCACAGATGTTTTCACAAAGTAGTCACCCTCACCCCATCCTTGTTTGAGAATGACTGAGCGTTTCATGGAAGCTGCTTTTATACCCAATCATGGCACTCACCTGTTCCCAATTAGCCCATTCAGCTGTTGGATGTTCCAAATAAGTGTTTGATGAGCATTTCTCAACTTTCTCAGTCTTTTTTCAGGCATCAAATTCCAAATGAGCTAATAAATAATAACGTTTTCCAGCTCGAACGTTAAATATCTTGTCTTAGCAGTCTATTTAATTGAATATAGGTTGAAAAGGATTTGCAAATCATTGTATTCTGTTTTTATTTACGATTTACGCAACGTGCCTACTTCACTGGTTTTGGGTTTTGTATGTCTGGGTGGGTGTCCTACTTTGGAAATAATTTCAGCGATCACATTTAGTTCCCCTTAAAACATTCACATGTTGCACAATAAGATATATGCTGCAGCACAGGGGTGTCCAAAGCGCGGCCCGGGGGCCATTTGCGGCCCGCGGGCCATTTGCGGCCCGCAGCTAATTGTTTACCGGCCCGCCACACATTCTGGAAATGCTATTGCAAAAAATAAAAATGAACATAAAAAAAAGTGGAATGAGGTGAAATCTAACGAGAAAAAGTTTCAATGTTGACACAAAGTTGCCATGCAGGCTGTTTTTTTTTCTTTTGTCTTTCTTTATTTTTATTTTTTTGCCACTGCTCAAAAAAAAAAAGACAAAAAATCCATGTTATAATTAATTATTTTCAAAGCTCCAATTAGTTCAAATATTTCACTTTAAAACGTTTTATGTGGTAAATATTGCATATATTGTGTAGTTGCCATATAAAAACAAAGTTTTCTTTGACAAAAGAGCATAAAACAAACAAAATAATAGTTAAAACGTAAAATCGACAGATATAACTGAAGTTGATCTCGTAACTTAAGTGTTGAAAGTGAAAAAAAAAAAAACTAATAAAAATGTATCACTTTATGAGTGGGGCACCTTTTGGATCCCAAATATATTTAGTGGTATTTTATTTATCTTTTCACTGTGATAACTCAAAAATATTAAATAATTAAAATCAATGGTGTCCTGCATTATTGATATTTTAGGGCTCTAATTACTAAATACTGCATATTTCAGTTTTACTATAAAAAACAAAGTTGTTTTTAACAGAAAAGCCATTAAACCTTTTTTTTTTTATAAGTTGATATAGATATTTAGTGTAAGCGTTAAATAAAAAATAATAATACAAATTAGACTTATTTTTAACATTTTAATAACTGAGCCCCTTTATGGTCCCCGGGACCCCTAAAGGTAAAATAAAAAATCCATATATTTTGTTATGGTTTGAAAATGAAAAATATCAAAATGGCCCCCACATGCTTTAATTTTTCCGTTTGCGGCCCTCAGTGGAAAAAGTTTGGACACCCCTGCTGTAGCACATGCAGGGGATAAAGTGTGCATTCCTGTAACTTTATGTCTGTAAAATCATTACAGTTTTGTATTAGCATTTCTGTAATCTAGTATTAGCCTTTTATGATGAATATCCATAAATCAACATTCTTAATAAATGACAATAGAATAAGCACACATCTGATTGGGGAGTGTGAGTGTACAGTTTGTTTGTTTCAACATAATAAGAGTTATAAGCATTTAGCTGTCTTAATTCTGCTGCACTGTTAGCTATATGCTTGCTAGAAAAAACAGCGGCACACCTGCGACCAACTTTTGGTGTGGCCATAAATGCATCGGTGGCTGAGTGTAATGAGTGTGTCTATTGGCGCAAGAGTTGGGCGCGGTTTGTGCGGCAGAAAATGACCATGGGCCTCATGTATTAAGTGTTGCGTGGATTTCCTACAAAAAATTGTCGTGCGTTCAAATGCAGAAAACATTTAGATGTATTAAAGTATGCACACGCACTAAACCCAGCAAAATTGTTTGTTACATCCCAAACAACGTGGAATGGATCGCAGATGTTTGTTCGGCCAGGCACGCCCAGGCCACGCTTCTTATCAAAATGCGTTGAAATTAGCCATGTGCCTGACATCCGCACACTCGGCCCAATCAGAATTCAGTAGGAGTCGGGAGGAGGTGCTTCTTTCTTGTGTTTCCAGCGAACGAAAGAGGAACACATAAAAAACAGTGGTACCACATCAGGAAGAAAGTTAGGAAGATGGACCAAAACAGAATTGGGTAGAACAGATATGTCCTCCTTTCAGCATCTGTAAAACTCGACGGAACTAAGTGGGCATACCCAACTCAATTTTGTCCACATAAATGTCTTCCCCCTCGGTTGATTGCATAGCTGCCATTTACAGCAGTGAGGATGTCTCCCATGTGAAATGTTCCTTCTTTTACTCGATATTGCTGTGACAATCATTGAGGGCAGTGCAGTATATTAACTCACATGGTGAGTCAACATATTTCAAGATTGAACAGTGGCTCCTACATAACCCACTGATAAGATTAAAGGATAGTAAAGCATACCATATACTGTATAAAAAAACAGCATAATCACAGTCGTCACTCACCTGAGCATCAACAAACTCAATTTTGGTCAGTCTACCTAACCCAAAATCTAATCCATGCGCTGAATGAGTGCAGGATTTAGGCTTGTGCTCACAAAGCAATATACACAGCACCAAGCTCTTTGTGTTGAAAGATCACATGCTGCTCCTCTCCTACAGCCCATTGATAGCAGCATTGACAAAATTCCCTGATCTGCAATTCTGTCTCAGCTTCTACCCACGCTTCTTCATCACCCTTAGCCAAATTATTCTCCATTCCCCAGCCTGCATTTCTATTGTACCAGAACAAAAAACAGCCAACAACCCGATAAACCAACAATTATGTTTGTAATCTGACCTCAGTGCGTAAAGGACGGTTCCATTTGGGAAGATGCGGATCAGTCTATTTTCCACGGTGATGTCATGAAGAAAAGACTTCTTGGAGTCCACAATGAAGGTGTCGGGGACCCAGAGGAGCTCCACGAGCCGTCCGTCGAGGCTCAGACTCTTGTTGCCTTCAAAAACCAAACGCTCATCTGTCCAGCGCTGCCGGAGGAATATGGTGGCTGTGTAGTCCTGAAAGATTGTGGCCCAAAGGTTATAACAATGCTAATGGACTTCTTTGCTAGGCATGTCCAAATATGCTGACCGACAAGCAATATTTTCACAAACCATGACTTTCCTGTGTACTTTTTGAGCTGTTTTCTATTGCTGGATATTGATGGTGTCAGGTCCCTGAGCCCCTGTGTGCCTAAAGCAATTGGATCCAGAACATTACCTTAAGTCAGCAACTTAGCTTCCATGTCAGACAGCACAGCTTGCTGTGTGCTACTCTGTGTTTGTATATCAGTGTGGCAAGTAGAGGTGAGTACACTTCACATTTGAATCAATATGGTACCAATTCCCTGAACATAGCTAGGAATTGATTCCGAAACTCAAATAATAAAATCCCTTGTGTTAACTTTAACATTTCAGCTGATAATGATTACTGAGATGTACAGTTGTTGTATGTCAATCAATCAATGTTTACTTATATAGCCCTAAATCACGAGTGTCTCAAAGGGCTGCACAAGCCACAACGACATCGGCTCAGATCCCACATCAGGGCAAGAAAAAACTCAACTCAATGGGATGACAATGAGAAACTTTGAAGGTTTTCTATTTCCGCAGCCATACACCTTTTGCATCGTAAAACTTGGTATATGAAACATGCTGCCTGTTATCATGCTATCGTTAGCACGCATGCTAAATGTTAGCATTTTTATGTAAACATGCTACTGTTTTAGACTAGCTCTGTGGCTCGTATTGTGCAGATACACCTAAAACTCACGGATTCAGACACTCTGCACCATCTAATAACTACGGCGGCTTCCGGCAACCCCCGACCAGAGGTCCAGGGCACAGATAGCAGGCCCATCAAAATGTTCTAGTTACACATTATTATTTTATTGTAACATGCATCTTAATTGTAGTTAGTAGTCTTCATTGCTCATCAGTTTACTGTGCATGACTGCTATTTGCGAGTGAGTGATAGCAATTGTCTGGATAATTAGTTTACATTCTGGGGTGATATGTCATCATTTCATGGCTTCTGATGAGCTCGGCAATGGATTGGCAGCAATCAAGAGGTGATTATTGGAGGAGGACTATTGCTCTATTTCTTGAGGTAAAAAGCTCTTCCTGTTCGTCTGTCAGTACTAAATTTGTCTTAATTTTTAAATAATTCAGTTTCTTCAATTTTTACCCCCACACGTGAAGTCCCAGTTTTCATAATCTATCTCTAACACAACTGTTTGCCAAACGCTATGTGCCTTTCGTCCACTAGGGTGCTATAGGAGCTCTCAAGCTCCGGATTCAACAGATACCTACAGTACAGCTTTCCACTGCTATCGTGTTGTTGGTAGTGTTTTAATGTGTTTCAATGACACCTGTGGTTCTTATGATCAACACAGACATAGAAAAAGATCGCTATTTTTGGTGAACTGCTTGGAATATTTAATTTTAATGCAAACTATGCAGTGTTTTAATTGCTGAATTACATGTCAATGACATTGTCTGAATTGTTGTACATGGACGTTTAATTCTTGCATCACTAAATAAAGTATGAATAATTATATTGTGGATGATCTGAATGAATGAGCTCGATGCTGTTTTAAACTCATGTAATCTATCAATTAAAGTTTAATTATATAGTCCTTTATCACAAATGCCTTTAAGGACTGCTATTGCTATTATTATTGTTGTCTACTGACTGACAAAACATACATGTATTTTTTTAACTCTGTATTAATTTCATTTTGTATACAAACATGTGTTAGTGTCAAAATTTGCCTGTTAAGAGTTTTTTTCTTCTCCGGCCGGGATGTGCTAGCGTCATGTCACGTATCTAAAGTGTCTTCTTTCAGAATATCCTGACACTTACTAAACGGGTAGGTTTTTGCAACATATATTTAAAACTATAGATTTATTTCTGCTTCTGAGTATTTACTTTGTAGTTTTTGGTGTAAACTAGTTAGGGGTCCCCAAACTAGACACTGTGAGCCGGATTCGGCCCGCCAGCATCCACAATCTGGCCTGCAGCACGTTCCAAGTATTTTTCTTTTTTTCTGTCCAGCCGCTCAGGCAAATCATATTGTTGATGCAGACACTCCAATCTGCTCTATGCTGTACAAATTAACTTTACAAAAGAGAAGTGTGGGATACTTCTCGTGTTTCCTTATTTGTAATTGACTTTATCAAATGGAAATATTTAGAGTTTGGCGCAGCCGAACCGGAACAGGAGAGAACAGAAAGAAAAAAAAGAAGACAACATTTTTTTTTTAAATTAAATAAATAATAAATAAATAATTATATATATATATATATATATATATATATATATATATATATATATATATATATATATATATATATATATATATATATATATATAATTATATATATATATATATATAATTATATATATATATATATATATATATATATATATATATATATATATATAATTATATATATATATATATATATATATATATATATATATATATATATATATATATATATATATATATATATATATATATATATATATATATATACAAAGCCTGGCCAGCAGCCAAATTATTTTAACCCAATGTGGCTCTCCGAGTCAAACAGTTTGGGGACCCCTGGTGTTATCAGTTCTAAACTGCCTACCGGCTTGTTCTTCTTCGCTTGTGGGTATTGTAGTGAAGAACTGGTTTCCAATCGCATAATCTTGGTGTGTTAACTTGATTTTCCCAAAGTCAAACACGATCAGATGAAGTTGTTTCTGTATCATTTTGCGCCAAATTATTTGAGGACTAATTTAGTGCATAGAAAAGTACTGCGTGTTTTAGCCCATTCCTACAGCCAGATATTCAGTGACTGTAAGTGTTGTTACGGTAATCCGAGGGACAGCGTCACAGCAGTTACGCGAAGATCAGGCTTGGATACAAAGCAAAGTGGGTACTTTCTTACCTATTAATTTATTTTATACTGAAGTAGCCTTGTGTTTAATGCTACTGTATTGTTATTGCTCTATTCTACTGCTGTTGATTTGTATGTGATACTTCATTGTTAGGAGGGTATTAAATGGTGAAGTGTGTGCAGGAGTACTATAGAGGCAATTTCTCACAACCGAAGCAAAAATAGGGACCAAAAACGCTTCAAACTTTTTAGAAAACTTTTCCAAACAAGATATACTTGTAATGTTTTCTTTTAATTGAAATCCACAACACTTTATCCATGTTCATTCTGGGTGCCTTATTCTGTAAAAATGTAAGATTGTATTTGTTATTTCACTTGGTCAGTTATATAACACTTAAAGCATGCAGTTATGCAAACTAACTGCCAGATATTGAAAGTAGTCCTAAAAAAATAAAAAACAAGCATTGTTTTTGCATAGATTAATGAACAAATATTGTCTTACCATGTTGATCTCTGAAATGGTATCAATGCTGGCAATGTCCAAGCTCATACCAACGGTAACAGGACCATCTAGAAAAAAAATAATAAACAGTTTTCTTTTGCATGTGTCTCATATATTAATTGCATATTTATTTTAATGTCACTGAATGATACAATATAATGGGTCATCCAAAACCTTATCCTCATATGTACCAATGACCTTACATTTTGGTACAATTATTAACTATCATTCGTTGTGAAATCCTTCAGGAATTACAGTTGTTTTCCCTCTATCACAATTAAAAATGACTACTTACTGTATCGCTTCTAACATTTCAAAAAGAGAGCGGGCGTCTATGGTGCCCTCTGTTTCTCTGCGGTAATGGGTTAGGATGTTGTGTAGTCAAGTCTGATAGTGTGGACACAAAATAAAGCTCTGCCATCTTTGAAAATTCCTGGCAGCTAAAACAGGAAATAGCAAAAAACAACTTGTATTAAGTCAGAACAATCCCAATTGTACCAAAGTTCATAGGATGTTTTAGAGTCCTCTGTTCAGCTGAACAATGCCATTTTTTTAAGGCCCGAAAGACCTTCTTCATTATCTATTATTAAATATACAGTGCAATTCAGACTCCACTAATTACAGAAGGAACAAGAATAGGTCAGTAAGTTTACATTAATCAAATAAAGTAAGATTTTCCCTTCTGCAACTCCCCCGCCCCAGTAGCTTTCTAGTAAAACACAGTTTGCATCTTACCCAGATTTAAGTAAGTTTCCTTACTTTAAAATGAAGCATACACCTAAAAATGTGTATTGCACAAGATGCTGTTATATGTATATGTTTTTCATTTCCTCTTTGTGTTTCTCCTAGTAGTTGTTTCCTGTTTTCTGATCATTTTTCTTTCTGTTTCGTTACCATGACGACCAAGGGAGGGAGGGGTACCTGCGCACACCTGTCCACAATCACCGTGATAGCATTTAAGACAACCTGATTCACCTTGGGCTGTTGGATCTTTGACTCGTGCCCCAACACGTTCCTTTCACACCGTCATTCCAGCTTGTTGTTTTTTGTTTTGTGTGAGATGGTGACTTGTCCAGGGTGTACCCGAATGCAGCTGAAATAGAATCCAGCACCCCTCATGACCCCGAAAGGGACAAGCGGTAGGAAATGGATGGATGAATGATTATCTCGTACTTGTTACCCCAGCCTTCCCGATATTTGTGTTACTCTATCCTTATATATATATATATATATTTTGTCTTTCTCTTTTTTCTAGTTCTGTCGTGTCACTAGCTTCTCCCGCTAGTGTAACTATTTTTTTGTCACACTTAGAATTAAATTTCCCACTTGATCCCTTCACTTATCTTTTCTGCAACTCATTCGCAGCATTTTCCAAAGCCTTGGAATGTACTTTTCAAAAGACTCCACCAGACTGTATCTGACTATGCTATCCAGTTTCGCAACCTCGCCACTAAGAGTGACTGGAATTCAGCTTCCTTGTTGGATGCCTTTACTCAGGGCTTGGACGATTGCATAAGGAGCCACATGGTGTCTTGACATTCCCGAGGACATCAACGAGCTCATTGCCTTTGAACCGATGCAGCTTGGAAGAGCTGCATCAGTCGAAAGAAGTCAGCATTTGCGACTACACCTCTGCCTGTAATGTGGACAATCCGGCCACAACATTACCCGGTGTCCTGTACGACCTGCGATTCAGGGGCCATGTGACCAGGTATAGTCTAACGCTCCCAGCGGGGTGACGCTGATGTTGGCTCTTCCTCCACTGTCCTCATTGCCAGCGTCTGTATCTCCCAGGTATGCTGTCCTCGTCTACCAACAAACTAGACATTTAAACTTTAATTGATTCTGGACCCTATGACTGTTTTTTAGAAGAGGAGTAGGTCAGAATACAAATAATATACCTGTGTTGCCGCTTGAGATAACCAAAGTAGTACACTCACTAGACGGGCGTCTGCTGGCCAAAGGAGCATTTCAGACTGCTTCTCTTACCCTTCGGTTGTCAGGGAATCATATAGAGGAGCACCAATTTTTTTGTAATACCCTCACAATTGGCACTTGTAGTGTTTGGTCTCATATGGCTCATCATGCACAATCCACATATTGACTGGAACAAACGTAATATTTCTAAATGGAGTGTTTTTTGCCATTCACACTCTTAGATTTGCACGTCTGTGTCTCCATCCGATTGTTAATGTATTTCCTGAGGAGGTCGATCTCTTTTTTGTTCCACCTATGTACCATGACTTGCGTGAGGTGTTCAGCGAGGAACAAGCCACGTCATTACCCCCGCATCGACCTTCTGGGTGCCTCCCTCCCTACATCTGGCCTTTTTAATATATCCAATCCAGAACGTGAGGCTTTTGAGCTATATATTTTTAATTATCTTGCGTCCGTTCTCCTCACCATTAGCTGCAGAATTTTTCTTTGTAGAGAAGCAGGAAGACTCACTGAGACCCTGTATGGATTATCGGGCACTCCGGTGTGGGGGCCATCCTCTCTCAGCGCGACTCCTCCAGTGGTAAATTGCACCCCTGCAATCCAGGTTCAGTTACACTCTGACTTTTCGTCCAGGTTTCTTGTATGGCAAGCCTGATGCACTTTCCAGGTTACACTCCCCGGTGGCGGAGGATAACCCTCCCCCGGAAGCAATTTTTCTTCCATCTCAGATCTTCAGGGGCCTCCAGTAGGATGTGGAACAAGAGGTGGAGGTGGTGCTGAAGGACTCAGCTGCTCTGGCTGAATGTTCTGTTGGTCGGCCGTTCGTCGGTCCCGAGCTCCACTCCAATACGTTATTCTGGATCCACAATTCCAGACTGGCATGTCACGCAGGTATTAGGCATACATTTTGTCTGTTGGCACAGATGTTTTGGTGGCCTTCCATTAGGGCAGATGTTAAGGAGTTTGTCAGAGCTTGTTCTGTCTCTTCCCGCAAAAAAACCCTCTCACAAGGCTCCCGCTGGACATCCAAGACCTCCCCCCATCCCTTTTCAACCATGGTCTGACATTGGCTTGGTCTCACAGGACTTCTTCCGTCTATCCAGTGGATGATCAAGGATGTTGGGTCAAATGCAGAGAATCATTTCGCCACACCTAGTGTGTGTGTGACAATCATTGGTACTTTAACTTAACCATGGTCAATCATTTTTCTAAAATGGCTCACTTCACAGCCCTACCCAAGCTCCCATCCACTTTAGAGACTGCCGACCTACTAGTTCAACATGTGTTCCGGCTCCATGGTATCCCTGCGGACGTGGTCTCCGACAGGGGTCCCCAGTTCACATCTGCCATCTGGAAGGCGTTTTTGCAAGGCAGTGGGAGCCTTAGTCTGTTTGTCCTCAGGGTATCACCCGCAGACTAATGGCCAGGCAGAGCAAACAAACCAGGATTTGGAGGCCACTATCCACTGTGTCTGTTATCAACAACCTGCTTCATAGTCTGAATGGAGTCAAACACACTACGATATTTTTCTGCACACAATATCATCAGGATATCAATCAGATGACTAATAGTGAAACCTCCAAAGTCGACCAAGCAAAATGTCATCCAGTTCAACCAAAATTGACTCAAAAAATCAACTAAAACTGGGAGTTTAAAAACAATGATTGTACGTGTGTCACATGCCACTTTAGAAAATAGTTTGAGACTCAATGTTTGTTTGGTTGGACTATCGGGTTAAGTATGCAGGGATTGCAGGACTCAAGTCTGGGTGCTCGATTCAATAAAGCTCTGGACGGCACATATAATTATTTTGTCGGGTCTCCCACGGTTCTCAGGGTTTATGGTACAGTAGATGAGTGACAAATTAAGTTTTTGTGTTCAGTGTTAACACAGTCTTTGGCGAAGCACGGCAAATAGCCAAACCGCCTTCTGAACACCCCTTTAGGAGAGTGGACTTCTAAAAGGTATGCTTTTCAAGCTGCTTCGCCTACAAACACACTATCAGAAGCTTTTCCATATTTTCATGAATAAATGTCTGCAATTTATATTTTATTTTAACATTCTTGCTGGCACAAAAGCTGACCACTGCTTCAGTACTGTGCAGTCTGCCGACAAGCATTGTTGCGCTCAAACTGCTTCACCAAATTGGCCACACGGTTGGTCGTGTTTTTGATTATTTCTTTAATTTAATGAATATCATTCGCTTGTTCTTCTCAGTACTCTCTTTAACATTCACTATCTCCTTTCCAATGGTTAGAATACAACGTTATGTCAGTCTCTAGCTAGAAAGTAAGACCGGATGTTTAGGGGCTAACGGTGGGGAAGTTCTTAAGTCAAAGTTATGTCCACGACCTAAAGCATAACACAAAGCCGAGAGACAGCTCCTATCTCTCGTAAGTGAGGTAACACTGTACCTCAGTCCTACTATCTTTAATAAATCAGCTGTTATTACCCCCTTTCTCCATTTAAAATAACATTTACATTTCATATTTGTTTTCTGCTGTGACATTTTTTACTGCGAATATAACTTTTGTTTTGATTTTGTGTGGTGTTTAACAGGATGTGTAACGTCATGTCTCAGAGCTCTACATAAGCGATTAATTAACTCACATTAATTCCGAACAATTGTAGAAAAAGGGAACAATGGATTGTGTTTGACTTTGGGGGTTCCAACGGAAAGTGATAACATATTACTTAATTGGGCTTATTAAAGGGGAACTGTACTATTTTGGGGAATTTTGCCCATAATCAACAATCCTTTTGGGACAAGAACATGTCTTTCCCTTTTCTGTGCATTCTAAATATAAAAAAAAACTGCTCATACGAGGCAGCTAGCAATGAGATTCATCTACTCAACCTATGAAACCCTCTTGAAGACCTATTTAAAAAACGCCAAAAACGTTCCACTTACATGCCGTGACCTGCATTTTAAACAAGCTATAGCAAAATTGTTAGTCGTGACTCATGGCCTTGCTCAGACTCTCTCGCTGACCACGAGTGAGTAGCCAGCTACTAGCTACTTTAGTTACTTTACCTTGAACTGCTAATAACGTTGGTTGCAACCCACCATTAAATAAAGAAGAAGGAGGAGCTTGAGTTACTTCTACTGCTGCTGTATTGCCTTTGAATTAGGGAAAGTTACATTTAGAATATAAATGATGCATCTCACCTAAATAGTATAATGAGGTTGTGGCACCAAGCTGAGAAGTTTTTTAACTTAGAAAATCCACAATATGGCTGTCAACTTGGCTTTCACTAAATGGAACGTTATAAGACCATTCCAAAATCGCTAGACAGCATATTTTATCTGAGGTGTGAATAATATTCTGAATTAACCAGTTCAAGGAAAGAATAGGTGATGAAAGATACAACATCCCATCAGTAGAGATCCCAGTGAGAGCGGACATTGTAAATCACTGTTTTATGTTTTTATTTGAAACTTTTAGCGCATAGCAAGGGTAAGTGAAATCAATGCGCCCAGGAAATACATGTTGGTAATGCTTAACATGACCAAGTATAAGTATTAAATGTTATCATGACTGTGCTTGTGGACCATACATTACATACATACTTGCAGCATGTACAGTCGTGGTCAAAAGTTTACATACACTTGTAAAGAACATAATGTCATGGCTGTCTTGAGTTTCCAATAATTTCTATAACTCTTATTTTTTTGTGATAGAGTGATTGGAGCACATACTTGTTGGTCACAAAAAACATTCATAAAGTTTGGTTCTTTTATAAATGTATTATGGGTCTACTGAAAATGTGACCAAATCTGCTGGGTCAGAAGAATACATACAGCAATTTTAATATTTGGTTACATGTCCCTTGGCAAGTTTTACTGCAATAAGGCACTTTTGGTAGCCATCCACAAACTTCTGATTGAATTTTTGACCACTCCTCTTGACAAAATTGGTGCAGTTCAGCTAAATGTGTTGGTTTTCTGACATGGACTTGTTTCTTCAGCATTGTCCACACGTTTAAGTCAAGACTTTGGGAAGGCCATTCTAAAACCTTAATTCTAGCCTGATTTTGCCATTACCTTACCACTTTTGACGTGTGTTTGGTGTCATTGTCCTGTTGGAACACCCAACTGTGCCCAAGACCCAACATCTGGGCTGATGATTTTAGGTTGTCCTGAAGAATTTGGAGGTAATCCTGGAATTAAACGCCTCACCTTTTCTCCTCCAAACATATTGCTGGGTATTGTGGCTAAACAGCTCAATTTCTGTCTCATCTGACCACTTATTGTAACTTTCCTCCAGAAGGTCTTATCTTTGTCCATGTGATGTCAGATAAAACATAAATTAATTTTTTTGTGACCAACAAGTATGTGCTCCAATCACTCTATCACAAAAAAAAATAAGAATTGTAGAAATGATTGGAAACTCAAGACAGCCATGACATTATGTTCTTTACAAGTGTATGTAAACTTTTGACCACAACTGTATATAAAAGAGGGTTGAAGGTTTTTTTGTAGGTGGAATAGATCATATCCACATCATTGTTAGCTGCCTCTTATGATCAATTTTTTTTCATTATGTAGAATGCACAGAAAAGGAAATAACGTGTGTTCTTGTCTTACATTAAGATTATGGATGATGGGCAAAATTCCCAAACAATTGCAGTTCCCCTTTAATACAGTAGTTGTTAATTATTATAGGATAAACCAATTGAGTATCTCAGCAATCTTTTCTTTGGAAGAACAATTTCCCAAGCCATTTGTACACCGACATGTTGTTGCCTTTATCTTACTCTCAAAAAAAGGCCTCAGGTACTTGTTGTATCCTTTCATCAACTTCTGAATGGTTGGAGGCAAAATTTCTCCTTCCTTCACTTCTGCATTGAGCATGGTGTTCTCTAACAACCTAGAGGTGGACAGAAACAAAGAAAATTAGTAAGATTGTCCTCATTATTTTTCAATTCGTCACGCTTTTGCATTGCAAACATTGCAAACGTACATTTTGTCTCCCCTGTAAACTCACTGTGTACTGTATCTATAGCGTATTCGTTTAGTGCCGCTGCAAATCTTGTAAACACATGCTGAGAGAAGACACAGCAGGATACAAATTGGTAAATTGGATTTTTTTTAAAGGAACGGTAAAAAGGAAGCACACACATGAAAGGCTCATTTCAATTGTTTTGACTCACTTGGTTTCAGAATTTTTGATCCAAACCATCCATCTCCCATGCTCATGTGTTTTAATTGGTGGCTTTCAAGAAATGAATAGTCTTTTATTATATGAGTGCTATCCTTAAAGGCTCAATGGAGTGTGGCAAGATATTGCCAGCAATTGCGGCATGCACAAGAAAAAAAAGGTTCTCATTCTCAGCTGTATGTGTTTGTGGACACGGCGGGAACGAAAGGCAGAAGACTTTCTTGTGAAGAAAATGCAGCTCCTGGGCACATGCTCTGATGTAAGAAGGGAATGAAGGAGCAGAGATTAAGCCATGTGTGGAGAAAAGAGTCATTTTGCCTATGCATGCTGACAGCATCAGGTTCTGTCACTTCTATTTAACAAAGACTTGTGAAATCCGAAAGGAAAATGCAAAATGATGGCGACACAACACCCTCTAAAACCAGTCAAAATGCCGTGGTGGAAACACAAAATTTCATATTCAAAAGCGAAGCACAATTTATTTGCTGGTCACATTGCAATTTGTGATAATTGCAAAACATTGTTGTCATTGAGCTGAACTATAATATACAGTTCAAATCCATTCATGAAACCTTTAATAACTGTATAAATGTTCTAAAGCATACATCAACATTTGCATTTCAGAATGAGAGATTTACTAGATCAATGCGGGAAAATATGGGATTTTAAATTTTATGACAAATCGCTGTTAAATTAATAAAAAATTAAGTAAAAAAAACCAAAACAAATCACGGCTTAAAAGACAGTAGTCAAATCCAGCGCTAACAATTACGTCATTGGCTATGACGCAAACGCTTAACAGTTTGCTTGTCTCAAAAAAGGGTTCTTAGTAGGTTTGCAAAATTCCGGGAATATTCAAAGTTGGAAACTTTCCCTGGGAATTAACGGGAATATATGGGAATTAACAGGAATTAACAGGAATTAGCAGGAATTAATGGGAATAAACATTGAATGCAACATGCTAGATCTTGCAGCATGAAATTAATGCAAATTCAGTAGAATTTCAACCCTGCACAGTGCATTACTCCATCACATGTGCAGTGCATTCTTCCAACACGTGCACAGATAATTCCCAGCAAGCTACACACTACAGCACGGCTATTGAAGCCACACTAGTATTTGAGCCCAAGGACTTCATCCAGTCAGGTAAGTTTTGATTATATTACTGGGGTAAATATATTTGATCTGATGTGTGGAGACATTTCACCCCAACCAATGTAAGCAGAAAGACTGTGTACATTTGCAAATACTGTGCAAAGAGCTACGTCAAAAATACCACCAACATGCAGCAGCATATAGACAAGTGCTCAATAATATATAATTATTGTAATTCCCCATTAATTCCCATATATTCCCATTAATTTCCATGGACGGTGTCCAACTTTGAATAATCAAAAAACGTTCAATATTTCCAAACTCAAGCTTAACTTCCCGTGGTAAATTTCCGGAAACTTTCCATAAATTTACCGGAAACTTTCCACCCCTTTGCAACCCTAGTTCTTAGTGAGGAACTCTGTAATACTGTGTTGTGAAAATGAAAATAAAAAACAATTCAACGACTATGGCTAAGGTGCTTTTTACTGCTTATACAAAAACCATCCCAAGACACTGGGATAAACTCGAAACTCCTATTAGGAATCGGTGGCTGGACACAACAACAATGTATGGAAAATGGAGAAAATGGCTCATATAATACATTTGAAGACCTGTTCAAGAAAAAATGGCTGACGTGGACAATTTACCTAGAAATATGATATGCAGTACTTCTATGTATGATATAGTGCCTCGGGAAAGTATTTACAGCGCTTTATTTTTTACACATGTTATGTTACAGCCATATTGCAAAACGAAATAAATCAAATCAATTTTTTTCCTCAAAATAGCACACACAATACCCCATAGTAACAATGTTAAAACGTTTTCACAGCCTTTGCTCAATACTTTGTTGATGCACCTCTGGCAGCAATTACAGCCTCAAGTCTTTTTGAATACGATGCCACAAGCTTGGCACACCTATCTTTGGGCAGTTTCGCCCATTCTTCTTTGCAGCACCTCTTTAGCTCCATCAGGTTGGATGGAAAGCGTTTGTGCACAGTCATTTTCAGACCTCTCCAGAGATGTTTTATTGTACTTAAAGGCCTACTGAAACCCACTACTACCAACCACGCAGTCTGATAGTTTATATATCAATGATGAAATCTTAACATTGCAACACATGCCAATATGGCCGGGTTAACTTATAAATTGCAATTTTAAATTTTCCGCCACTCTTCCGGTTGAAAACGTCTAGATATAATGACATATGCGCGTGACGGAATCAGTTGATACGGAAGTATTGGTACCCCATTGAATACAATGCAAAAAAGCTCTGTTTTCATTTAAAAATTCCACAGTAATCTGGACATCTGTGTTGGTGAATCTTTTGCAATTTGTTTAATGAACAATGGAGACTGCAAAGAAGAAAGTTGTAGGTGGGATCGGTGTATTGGCGGCAGCCTACAGCAACACAGCCAGGAGGATAGCAGACGCGCTAGCCGCCGAACTCACCTTAACTTCCTCCGTCTCGCCGACCGCATCTGTGATCGGGTGAAGTCCTTCGTCGCACCGTCGATCGCTGGAACGCAGGTGAGCACGGGTGTTAATGAGCAGATGAGGGCTGGCTGGCGTAGGTGGATAGCTAATGTTTTTAGCATAGCTCTGTGAGGTCCGGTTGCTAAGTTAGCTTCAATGGCGTCGCTAGCAACAGCATTGTTAACCTTCGCCAGGCTGGAAAGCATTAACCGTGTATTTACATGTCCCTGGTTTAATAGTATTGTTGATCTTCTGTCTATCCAGTCAGGGATTTATTTATTTTGTTTCTATATGCAGTTAAGCATGATGCTATCATAGCTCAGTAGCTAAAGTGTTTTGTCGATGTATTGTCGTGGAGATAAAAGTCACTATGAATGTCCATTTCGCGTTCTCGACTCTCATTTTCAAGAGGATATAGTGTCCGAGGTGGTTTAAAATACAAATCCGTGATCCACAATAGAAAAAGGAGAGAGTGTGGAATCCAATGAGCCAGCTTGTACCTAAGTTACGGTCAGAGCGAAAAAAGATATGTCTTGCACTGCATTCTAGTCCTTCACTCTAACGTTCCTCATCCACAAATCTTTCATCCTCGCTCAAATTAATGGGGTAATCGTCGCTTTCTCGGTCCGAATCGCTCTAGCTGCATTGAAAACAATAAGAAAATGTGAGGAGCCTTTCAATTGACTACGTCACGCTACTTCCGGTAGGGGCAAGGCTTTTTTTTATCAGATACCATAAGTTGCGATCTTTAACGTCGTTGTTCTCTACTAAATCCTTTCAGCAAAAATATGGTAATATCACGAAATGATCAAGTATTACACATAGAATGGATCTACTATCCCCGTTTAAAGGCCTACTGAAACCCACTACTACCGACCACGCAGTCTGATAGTTTATATATCAATGATGACATCTTAACATTATAACACATGCCAATACGGCCGGGTTAACTTATAAAGTGACATTTTAAATTTGCAGCTAAACTTCCGGTTCGAAACGCCTCTGAGGATGACGTATGCGCGTGACGTAGCCCGGCGAACACGGGTATGCCTTCCACATTGAAGCCAATACGAAAAAGCTCTGTTTTCATTTCATAATCCCACAGTATTCTGGACATCTGTGTTCGTGAATCTGTTGCAATCATGTTCATTGCATTATGGAGAAGGAAGCTGAGCAAGCAAAGAAGAAAGTTGTCGGTGCGAAATGGACGTATTTTTCGAACGTAGTCAGCAACAACAGTACACAGCCGGCGCTTCTTTGTTTACATTCCCGAAAGATGCAGTCAAGATGGAAGAACTCGGATAACAGAGACTCTAACCAGGAGGACTTTTGACTTCGGTACACAGACGCCTGTAGAGAACTGGGACAACACAGACTCTTACCAGGATTACTTTGATTTGGATGACAAAGACGCAGACGTGCTACTGTGAGTATGCAGCTTTGGCTTCTAAACATTTGATCGCTTGACCGTATGTGCGCAACTTTTTTTGCGTATGTACGTAACTTTTTAAAAATATATAAGCTTTATGAACCTTGGGTTAGGTGAACGGTCTTTTGGGCTGAGTGATTGTGTGTGTTGATCAGGTGTTTGAATTGTATTGGCGTGTTCTATGGAGCTAGGAGCTAGCATAGGAGCTAGGAGCTAGCATAACAAACACGCAGGTGTTTTTATGCAGGATTAATTTGTGGCATATTAAATATAAGGCTGGTTGTGTTGTGGCTAATACAGTATATACATGTCTTGTGTTTATTTACTGTTGTAGTCATTCCCAGCTGAATATCAGGTACCGTGAGTATGCAGCCTTGGCTGCTAAACATTTGATAGCTTGACCGTATGTGCGCGTCACGTACGTAACTTTTTAAAAATATATAAGCTTTATGAACCTTGGGTTAGGTGAACGGTCTTTTGGGCTGAGTGATTGTGTGTGTTGATCAGGTGTTTGAATTGTATTGGCGTGTTCTATGGAGCTAGGAGCTAGCAGAGGAGCTAGCATAACAAACACGTAGGTGTTTTTATGCAGGATTAATTTGTGGCATATTAAATATAAGCCTGGTTGTGTTGTGGCTAATAGAGTATATATATGTCTTGTGTTTATTTACTGTTGTAGTCATTCCCAGCTGAATATCAGGTCACCCCCGGCTCTCACAGCATCTTCCCTATCTGAATAGCTTCAACTCCCCACTAGTCCTTCACTTGCACTTTACTCATCCACAAATCTTTCATTCTCGCTCAAATTAATGGGGAAATTGTCGCTTTCTCGGTCCGAATCTCTCTCACTTCATGCGGCCATCATTGTAAACAATAGGGAACTTTGCGTATATGTTCAACTGACTACGTCACGCTACTTCCGGTAGGGGCAAGCCTTTTTTTTATCAGATACCAAAAGTTGCAATCTTTATCGTCGTTGTTCTATACTAAATCCTTTCAGCAAAAATATGGCAATATCGCGAAATGATCAAGTATGACACATAGAATAGATCTGCTATCCCCGTTTAAATAAAAAAAATTCATTTCAGTAGGCCTTTAAATAAAAATAATTCATTTCAGTAGGCCTTTAAGTCTGGGCTCTGGCTGTGCCACTCAAGGATGGAAAGAGTGGTCCTGAAGCCATTCCTTTGATATATTGGCTGTGTGCTTGGGGTTGTCTGCTGAAAGATGAACCGTCGCTCCAATGTGAGTTCAGGAGTGCTATAGAGTAAGTTTCCATCCAGGATGTCTCTGTACAATGCTGTGTTCATCTTTCCCCATTATCCTGACTAGTCTCCCAGTTCATGCCGCTGAAAAACATCCCCACAGCATGATGCTGCCACCCCCATGCTTCACTGTAGGGATGGTATTGGCCTGGCGATGAACGGTGTCTAAATTTCCTCCAAATATGATGCTTGGCATTCACGCCAAAGAGTTCAATCGTTGTCTTATTAGACCAGGGAATGTAATGGTCTGAGAGTCTTTCATGTGCTTTTTACTAAGGTATGGCTTCCATGGCTCTACCATGCCGGCCTGATTTGTGGATTGCTGCAAAGATGGTTGTCCTTCTGTAAGGGTCTTCTCTGTCCACAGAGCAGTCCAGAGGTCACACACCCCCGCCCCCGGGAACATGCTTTTTTTTTCCGAACCAGAATATGATGAAGCGTATGTAGCTCTTGGCTTCACTGTAACCATGGTTGGAGATGAGAAAAGGCTGGTGTGTTGTTTCCTTTAATGTTAGTAAACTTACAATGTAATGCCGGCAAATTATACTATATACGGTGGAGAGTGTGTGTGTGTGTGTCAGTGTGTAAGTGGGGGAGGGGCGGGGGGACAGACAACGACATTTTCTTCTTCCCGGGGAGGGGGCGTAACACAATATAATTGACAAGCACTGCCACAGAGAAATGCTGTAGCTCTGCAAGAGAGACCATCGGTTCTTGGTCACCTCCCTGACGAGGGCATTTCTCCTCCGATCGCTCAGTTTAGACAACCGGCCAGCTCAAGGAAGAGTCCTGGTGGTTCAAAACATCTTCCATTTACGGATGATGAACGCCACCGTGCTCATTGAGACCTTCAAGGCAGCAGATATTTTTCTGTACCCTTCGCCCAGATTTGTGCCTCAAGGCAATCTTGTCTCGGGCGTCTACAGACAATTCCTTTAACTTCAGTCTTGGTTTGTGCTCTGCCATGCACTCAAGGGTGGGATCTTACATATAAACAGGTGTGTGCCTTTACAAATAATATATCCAACCAACTGAATTACCACAGGTGGACTCCAATAAAGCTGTAGAAACATCTTGAGGATGATCAGTTAAAACAGGATGCCCCTGCCCAGCAAAGGCTGTAAATACTTATGTACATTTGCAAAAACCTTTTTACATTTTTGTTTCTTATTGTCATTATGGAGTATTGTGCGTAGATTTGTGTGGACAAAAATGAATGTATTCCATTTTGGAATGAGGCTGTAACATAACAAAATGTGGAAAACGTGATCCACTGTATATGTTTGGTATAGAGCAGGGGTCGGCAACCTTTACCACTCAAAGAGCCATTTTGGCAAGTTTCACACATTAAAGAAAGTAATGGGAGCCACAAAATATGTTTTTAAAATTTAAAATGAAAAACACCGCATACAAAGCTTAAATGCTTTGTGCTATGTTAACTAGGGGTCTCAGACACACGCACCGGCACGTACTTTAATGTGGAAATTTGATGTTAGTGCAGCCCGCGAGTTTTGAATGAATGTCGCTTGCGTCATACTTGCCAACCCTCTCATTTTACCCGGGAGACTCCCGAATATCAGAGCGTGATGACACTGCATTTGGCGCCCTCTAGAGTCTGCCCAATCAGTGTATCTGCTCGGCCACAAGTGGAATGCAGCTTTGACTTGATAGCGTTACAGACAGCAAGGCTACTAATTCAACAGCCACACATCTTACACTGACGGTACCAATACCCAGAATCCCATGCAGCCCTAACTCTTCCGCTCAACCAACGCACGGAGAGGGGGGGGTTGATGTGTGGGGGGATTTGGTGGTAGCGGGGGTGTATAATGTAGACCGGAAGAGTTAGGGCTGCATGGGATTCTGGGTAATGGTTGTGTTGTGTTTATGTTGTGTTACAGTGGGATGTTCTGCAGAAATGTGTTTTTCATTCTTTTTTGGTGTGGGTTCACAGTGTGGCGCATATTTGTAACGTAACAATGTTAAAGTTGTTTGATACGGCTACCGTCAGTGTAAGCTGTGTGGCTGATGAGTAAGTATGCTTTGCTGTCTCCTGTGTGAGCAAGTAATAACAACATGCAACATGTGGCTGGACTGGCATGCTGTATGTAAATGCTATAGAGGACAATTACTGCAGTGCAATTAGGGCATGCCCTTTATATAGTAATTAGAGTGTAAATAGGATTATATTTTCCTGGGAGTAGTCTATGAGAGACACTGACATCCATAAGTCTCCTGGGAAAATCGGGGGGGTCGGCGTGTATGTAGCTGAGCCGCATCAGAGTGGTCAAGGAGCCGCATGCGGCTCCGGAGCCGCGGGTTGCCGACCCCTGGTATAGAGGCACCCTTTAATGATAACAAGGATAAAAGAAAGTATTCCCACAATCATATTTTGTTTTGATTTGTTTGTGTAGATCTATTTATTTCGCTTAAGTTGAGCACTTTTTCTGTATGTCCGAATCAAGTCTTGAAGTTTTAAAAATTAAGTTAAAAAAACAAAAACAGTTCTTGGCTTCTTCACAGTTTAGAATTATGTAATTTCTTCCTCGATGTTACGGAAAGTATGAAGAAGTTTGTCCAGCTCCCTACTCTTCTTTAGGTAAATATAATTGTGCCTCTTAGCGGGCTCCGCTGATCACACAGGTTTACGGGAGAGCGGCGTTCAGAGTTCAATACAGTTGTATTGAACATAAAAATATATGGGTATGAGTCTCCACTTTTCAGTCTGGTTCGTTTATGCTGGTTCTCTCCGTCTCTCCAAGCCCTCTCCCCTCCTGCTGCTCCCGGCCGCTACTGATAAAGACAACATATGATTAGACAACTAGCCCCAGCTGGGCAATCTAATCACCTGTCAGCTGTGTTCCAAAGCCGGCCCCGGCACACCGTGCTCCTGCAGCCAGCGCGCCGACCCCGTCCCCCTCCCCCTCCATAATAATAAATATCATATTTGTCAAGATATTCACACAAAGTTTGGATTTTTCGCAGTTACGTCGTCTCTGACATCTTAATGCCCATCTGTCTCTCTCGTGTTGTCGATTTGACTGAATCACATAACGTGCAACTCGTCAGCCGGTTTTTATGAGCCCAACCTCCGAGTGGATAAGGCTTGGTTTGAGCGAACCCGATTGCTGCAGTAGCGACAGTACTCAGAGTGTTTTTTTGTGGACAGAAAAATTGGAGGACCAAAAAGGTGATTTCCTCACAAAAACGAGGAGGTTGACAGGTAATGGGTTATACTTGTAGAGCGCTTTTCTACCTTCAAGGTACTCAAAGCGCGTTGACACTATTTCCACATTCACCCATTCACACACACATTCACACACTGATGGCAGGAGCTGCCATGCAAGGCCCTAACCACGGCCCATCAGGAGCAAGGGTGAAGTGTCTTGCTCAAGGACACAACGGACGTGACTAGGTTGGTAGAAGGTGGGGATTGAACCAGGAACCCTCAGGTTGCTGGCACGGCCACTCTCCCAACTGCGCCACACTGTATGTTTCGATGTGACATTGGTATCCCACAAGTACAAGCAGAGGTTTACGGTTGTAGTAAAGATGTTTGGCAAATTTGCCTTCCTCAATTGATCCAAGATCATTTTAAAAGGGAATTGATTGATTTTATCCATACTAGAAATAGCAAAACATTGGATATAAGAACGGCATACTTTAAAAGAAGTTTATCACGTTTAGAAATACGGACGTGAAACATTAAGTCTGTCTTTTTGCCCGTCTGTGACGTCATCAAAACAAAAATGGCGAATGGCTACAGTGGTCGAGGAAGGTGATAACAAACGTCCATCCATACATCCAGTTTCTTCCGCTGGTCCCTTTCAGGGTCACAAGACAATATAATCAATTGCAACACAAAAACGTTCAGCTACAGCACGATTGGAAAGGCCATAACAAAGACAAACGACACAAAGCAATATTATAAAGCCACAAATTAACTTTAAGCCACAAAGGATGCGACCGACTTTCGGAACACAACAACTGGGACCCAAGCAAAAGTTATTCCAATGAGGAACACATTAATACAAGAGATGGATCAAGGAGGCTATGGAAATCAAGAAGCGAGGGACCAACCCCATCAACAGGGATAAGGGGGCATACATGCTTCCACCCACCTGGGACACTGTCCTTCATCGGCGACGCCAGGGTGAGGAACATAACACAGATATGTTGGTTACTGAAGTTTTATTGACATTTGCTGGAATGTTAAAAATATGAGCAGAACATGTTTCCTCTTGTTAATTCAACTTTAAGTGTTGGTTGCACTTTATTCAAATAATATGCAAATGCATTGGCCACTAATTTTTTGTTTGCCTGCTTGTTTGTATCCATAATTCATTTATACATAATTCTCTTACAAGAAATAACAGGAATATAGGAAACTTCACCTGCAGTGTTTTCCATATTCCTGTTATTTCTTGTAAAATAATTATGTATATATGAAATATGGATACAAACAAGCACGTGAACGGCCAATGCATTTGCATTTTATTTGTGTAAAGTGCAACACTTTAGGTTGAATTACAAACCCCGTTTCCATATGAGTTGGGGAATTGTGTTAGATGTAAATATAAACGGAATACAATGATTTGCAAATCCTTTTCAACCCATATTCAACTGAATGCACTACAAAGACAAGATATTTGATGTTCAAACTCATAAACTTTTTTTTTTTTTTGCAAATAATAATTAACTTAGAATTTCATGGCTGCAACACGTGCCAAAGTAGTTGGGAAAGGGCATGTTCACCACTGTGTTACATCACCTTTTCTTTTAACAACACTCAATAAACGATTGGGAACTGAGGAAACTAATTGTTGAAGCTTTGGAAGTGGAATTCTTTCCCATTCTTGTTTTATGTTGAGTTTCAGTCGTTCAACAGTCCGGGGTCTCCGCTGTCGTATTTTACGCTTCATAATGCGCCACACATTTTCGATGGGAGACAGGTCTGGACTGCAGGCGGGCCAGGAAAGTACCCGCACTCTTTTTTTACGAAGCCACGCTGTTGTAACACGTGCTGAATGTGGCTTGGCATTGTCTTGCTGAAATAAGCAGGGGCGTCCATGCAAAGGACGGCGCTTAGATGGCAGCATATGTTGTTCCAAAACCTGTATGTACCTTTCAGCAATAATGGTGCCTTCACAGATGTGTAAGTTACCCATGCTTTGGGCACTAATGCACCCCCATACTATCACAGATGCTGGCTTTTGAACTTTGCGTCGATAACAGTCTGGATGGTTCGCTTCCCCTTTGGTCCGGACCACACAATGTCGAATATTTCCAAAAACAATTTGAAATGTGGACTCATCAGACCACAGAACACTTTTCCACTTTGCATGAGTCCATCTTAGATGATCTCGGGCCCAGAGAAGCCGGCGGCGTTTCTGGGTGTTGTTGATAAATGGCTTTCGCTTTGCATAGTAGAGCTTTAACTTTCACTTACAGATGTAGCGACAAACTTTATTTAGTGACAGTTTTTTTCTGAAGTGCTCCTGAGCCCATGTGGTGATATCATTTAGAGATTGATGTCGGTTTTTGATACAGTGCTGTCTGAGGGATCGAAGGTCACGGTCATTCAATGTTGGTTTCCGGCCATGCCGCTTATGTGGAGTGAATTCTCCAGTTTCTCTGAACCTTTTGATGATATTATGGACCGTAGATGTTGAAATCCCTAAATTTCTTGCAATTGCACTTTGAGAAACGTTGTTCTTAAACTGTTTGACTATTTGCTCACGCAGTTGTGGACAAAGGGGTGTACCTCGCCCCATCCTTTCTTGTGAAAGACTGAGCATTTTTTGGGAAGCTGTTTTTATACCCAATCATGGCACCCACCTGTTCTCAATTAGCCTGCACACCTGTGGGATGTTCCAAATAAGTGTTTGATGAGCATTCCTCAACTTTATCAGTATTTATTGCCACCTTTCCCAACTTTTTTGTCACGTGATAATTGATAATTGATTCTAATGATTCTAAAGTTAATGATTATTTGCAAAAAAAAAATGTTGTCTTTGTAGCATATTCAACTGAATATGGGTTGAAAATGATTTGCAAATCATTGTATTCCATTTATATTTACATCTAACACAATTTCCCAACTCATATGGAAACGGGGTTTGTAGTATAGTAATAGTTTATAGTTTATAATAATAGTTAGGCACCTCTCTGTGTGCATTTTTTACTCTCCACCCACTGTCTGAATGCTTCTGTATATATGTATATACTATAATATTTAATATTTAATATTTAAACAATACATTCAGAACATTTGTTCTCAGGACTGTACTGTGCACCTTACCTCATTTTGCACTATTTTTATTTTCTTTCCTTCCTATGTTTTGCATATTTACAGACTGTCGCACTGATACTGGAGTTGCTTTTAATCACATTGTACCTGTGTATAGTGACAATAAAAGGCATTATATTCTATTCTATTCTATTAACAAGAGGAAACATTTCCTGCTCACATGTTTAACATAAAAAAAAGAATTATATATATATATATATATATATATATATATATATATATATATATATATATATATATATATATATATATATATATATATATATATATACATTTTCTACCGCTTGTCCCTCTCGGGGTCGCGGGGGGTGCTGGAGCCTATCTCAGCTGCACTCGGGCGGAAGGCGGGGTACACCCTGGACAAGTCGCTACCTCATCGCAGGGCCAACTCAGATAGACAGACAACATTCACACTACGGCCAATTTAGTGTTATAAATAAATGATAAATGGGTTATACTTGTATAGCGCTTTTCTACCTTCAAGGTACTCAAAGCGCTTTGACAGTATTTCCACATTTACCCATTCACACACACATTCACACACACATTCACACACACATTCACACACTGTTGGCGGGAGCTGCCATGCAAGGCGCTAACCAGCAGCCATCAGGAGCAAGGGTGAAGTGTCTTGCCCAAGGACACAACGGACGTGACTAGGAAGGTAGAAGGTGGGAATTGAACCCCAGTAACCAGCAACACTCCGATTGCTGGCACAGCCACTCTACCAACTTCGCCACGCCGTCCCATTGCCAATCAACCTATCCCCAGGTGCATGTCTTTGGAGGTGGGAAAAAGCCGGAGTACACCGAGGGAGCCCACGCAGTCACGGGGAGAACATAGACACACCGGCCCCCAGTCACATTTTTTTTCTCAACGTGGCACCCGAGTCAAAATAATTTCCCAGGTCTGCAGTAGATCATGAATGCAACACTTCCACTTACTGACCGCTGGAAATGTCTGACCAAGCTATAGTTCTTGATTTAAAAAAAGGCTTGCACTTTGAATCAAATGAAACAACAGCAGTAATTTGAAAATAAATAACTACAGGGAGAGCAAAGACAGTCTTTTTTTTCTTGGATCTAGGCATTCAACATCTGAGGCACCACACTCACAATGTTGATACAGTAAACGTTCAATGTATTTTTAATTGATGTAATTTTAATTCAATGTGTTGCAGCTGGTGATGGGTACCAACTTCGGTACTTTTATTGGCACAAACTGAATTCTGGGTATCGATTCAAGTAAAATCAAACAGTGCCATATTTGTCGTGCGTGATGTCATGCCTGGTTGCAGACTAAACACAGGCTCAAACACTTGACGAGGAAACAAGCACTCAAGGCGCACATAGATTCAAACTGTCTCTAAGTAATGTAACAAATGTCCAGGACTACAAAGAAACTATGCCGGATAAAAAATTGCCCAAACTTAAAGTAAGGCTCCAGTTTTCTACAATGTGCTATCATGATGCTAATTTACATTGGCTTTTTCACATACAGTTGACTGATTAGCATTAGCGATTGTACATGGCAATTTCAACACTTCCACATTTGGTAGTTAAAACTATAACTAAGCAAGTGTGTAATAAGTACAATATTTATAGTATAATGACTTTGGGTGTAGGCGTATAAGGTATAAGACCTTTGTGTGTACTAAAACATGTGCAAACTTCATAGCAAACGCAAAGCCAATTTACTCAACATGTGCACTGGGAATTGCATCTCTTTAGTGAGCAGAATAAGGAGCGCAATCCATTTAGCGTTTCTGTCTTCATGAATATGTGGAATATATGCTCATCATCAGAACTACCATACTACTGGAAGGAGAAAGTACAAATATAATTACTTACTCTAGCAAAAAAAGACAAATCAGCTTACAGCGCAGTGAATGGGAGGTCGTCAATTCGGCCCGTAAAACCCAATAAAAAACATCCAAAAAGTGCCAACAATACTCCATTTGCAATTCCTGACTTGAATATTAACCAAGTAATAGTGGTATTGTTATAATAAGCACTAACATAGACAACCTATTTTTAGCGGCGCTGTGATCAAGGGGCTTGTGTGCCTATGTTTACATCATCGAGTGGGTCTGCTGTTTCCTCGCTTCCCTGCTCCTCTGAGGTTTATTGTAGATTATAAATCATACCTCTAGGCTGAGGATGTTTTCCGACAAGTTGGTACACTTTGACAGCCAAATTAGACTCAGAAATGGCGATAATGACACACAAAGATGCTTGTCTTCACCTCCCTTTTCTTCGCGAGGATTAAGAGTAATCCTTCATCTAAATGGGAATATATGAACATCCCAGCAGTCAGCATCCTAATGACAGCAGACCCAGTAAGTGATGTTAAATTATGTTTGTTGTCTCTCATATAGTCTGCAGTGAGTAGTAATCAGTGATGTTAAAAAAAAAAACAAGTGAACGTTGTGATGAGTTTTTAAAATTATTGCCAAAAATTAGCAAAATAGATAAATATTAAATACTATTATAAATGTGCCCATTAATACATTACATGTATACTTACATTACATTAATGAAGATGTTTGGATGGCAGCACGGTGGAAGAGGGGTTAGTGCGTCTGCCTCACAATACGAAGGTCCTGAGTAGTCGTGAGTTCAATCCCGGGCTCGGGATCTTTCTGTGTGGAGTTTGCATGTTCTCCCCGTGACTGCGTGGGTTCCCTCCGGGTACTCAGGCTTCCTCCCACCTCCAAAGACATGCACCTGGGGATAGGTTGATTGGCAACACTAAATTGGCCCTAGTGTGTGAATGTGAGTGTGAATGTTGTCTGTCTATCTGTGTTGGCCCTGCTACGAGGTGGCGACATGTCCAGGGTGTACCTCGCCTTCCGCCCGATAGCTGAGATAAGCTTCAGCGCCCCCCGCGACCCCGAAGGGAATAAGCGGTAGAAAATGGATGGATGGAAGATGTTTGGATGATTTTTAAGGGCTTTATAGGCAGAATAGAGCGGCTCCTACCGGCTCCATTGTAAGCAGACTTTTGATCGAATTTATTTAATATTTAGAATGCATTTTTAAAAATCCATCTGTCGTCATGTTCATAATGATTGTGAACGATAGATAAAATTCCAAAAACAGTGCAGTTCCCCTTTAAGGGGCTGATTTATACATTTTCAATTGATGTCTTAATGTCTGCTGGCATTTTTTTTTCTTTTTGTGATGTTTGACTTTTTCAGCTATAAGATTATTAACATCTGAAAAAAATGTGAAAATGTGAAAAAAATGTGTTACAATGTGCATTTTCTTGCATATTCTTTTTCACATTTGCAGTCAGTGCCGCCGCTTCCCCAAGGGGCGTACTGAAGAAAAAAAAATGGTGTTAATGTAGATGCACTGCAGGACTGCTTCTGAAAGGCCCATAAAATGTGGTACATGTCCGCTACATCAGTGGTCCCCAACCACCAGGACGCACAAGAAATGAAGAAAATGAAAATAAAAAGAAATAAATGTTGGATTTTTATTTTTTTTATTAAATCAACATAAAAAAACACTATATACATTATATGTCAATATAGATCAATACAGTCTGCAGGGATACAGTCCGTAAGCACACATGATTGTATTTCTTTATGACAAACCCCCCCCTTCTGTCTTTTTTTTCAAGCGTTGACCGGTCCGCAGCTACAAAAATGTTGGGGACCACTGTGCTACATGTTTACAAACATACCAACACGCGACAGGTAATAGCATAATAACAGAAATGTGCAGTAAATAATCGAGTGTCTTTGTGGTGATGCCTCCGTATAGTACCCACAAAAAACCTCATTTAAATAAGGCAGTCTGCACCACCGTTCAATTGCACACGCAGTGTTAGTAGATCACAATCAACACGCCCACTAAAAGTACACACTATTTTATAGTTTGCACACGCTGTTTAGCATGGGGTTTTTGGATTATAGTGAATCACCCTTTGTGGTGTGCAAAACACTAGACTGGCATATTCAGTTTAAAAGCAAATGCTGCTTCCTCGCTATGTAACACACACTAGTCTATACACTACTGCCATCTAATGTATTTTAACTGCAACTGCAGAATGTAATGTAGATTTAGAAATATAATAGGAACACACGATCTTCCAGCTCGAAAGCAGTTATATCATTATCATTATTATCAAATGTTTAATTTAAAAAAATAACTTTTTCATAAAACATTTACATTTACTAACACAAACTAAAGCACCTAAAATTGGTACTGCTGAGTTAAATGTAAATGATACTCAATTCTAATAACAGAATTTGACCCACATTAAATATTGTTCAACAATTTGTAACCAAGTTATATTCTATCTAAATCAATACAAGTTACAAACATTATGTTTCTGTATGTAATATCAATTATGGATGTTTTGATCTGGGATTTATGCTGCCGATTAAGATATCGAGCATCCATGAGTGAGATCGATTGTGTCAGGCCTGGGTCAGAAATGGGACTCAGATGCAGAGGTGGGGAATAATCCGGCAGGCTTTTATTTTGAAAAGTTTACTTTTCACCTCTTGAGTCAGGGCAATGCAACAACGGCTATAAACTTTAACAACTAGGCGAAAAGGTTTCACAAAATGTGAACAAACCGTAAATCACTCCAAAAGGAGGAAACAAAAATATCTATCTCTCACTACACTAGCGAGGATATACTGTATCTATGAAATTTAAACAACAAAAGACGCCCCAAAAAGGAGGGAAAAACAATGGGCTATAGAGCTTCTACACTGATTCTTATCTAGATAAATAATTAACAAAAGGTCACTGTAAAAGTAAACCGAACTCACCACTGCGACTTGAAAACTTTACAAACAAAAATTCACTCTGCTTAAGAGGAGAAAAGGAAAACTCATAATTCCAACTTGGAAATTCAGGTTTTGGATAACACGACGAGACAAGGCTTGGGCATGATGCTGGAGATGCACGAGACATTCTGGCACAGAACAAAGGGAGGCGTGGGCTTATAAGACATATGGGGGTAATGGGGAACAGGTTGAAACAATCAGAGATCAGGGATGATGTCAGACTGATTACACATAAGGAAGGGCAAGTGACCTGAAACGAGAGGAGAGTTACTTTTCATCCTAAAACCCGAAATTCACAAGACACAAAAAAAACAATACAAGACATCCCTCACCGCGGTGTGACAGACTGATACCAATACTGATCACATATTTTAACTGTACATTTTTTACATGTCTTTATCGTGAGTGCTAGTGACAGTTTAACAATATCAGCACAACATTTACACTAGTTCCTTATTTTATTGTATTACATACAACTTATTGAGCAAAAAAATGTCAACAGTACACATCAACTAAATAAAATAAAAAAGTACTGTCTACAACTCATTTAAATGGTGTTTGTCCTCTTGTGTCTAGAGCATACTTGCCAACCCTCCCGGTTTTACCGGGAGACTCCCAGAATTCAGCGCCTCTCCCGATAACCTCCCGGAAGAAATTTTCTCCCGATAAACTCCCGGAATTCAGCCGGAGCTGGAGGCCACGCCCCCTCCAGCTCAATACGGACCTGAGTGGGGACAGCGTCGACAGTCTGTTTTCATGTCCGCTTTCCCACGATATAAACAGCGTGCCTGCCCAATCGCGTTATAACTGTAGAATGATCGAGGGCGAGTTCTTGGTTTCTTAAGTGGGTTTATTGTTAGGCAGTTTCATTAACGTCCTCTCAGCGCGGTAACAACACACAACAACAGCAGTCACGTTTTCGTATACCGTAAAGCAGTTCGTCTGCCGTAAACAGCAATGTTGTGACACTCTTAAACAGGACAATACTGCCATTTACTGGATAGCCTCCGGTACACTGAAATTAAAGTATTTATTTTATTTATATGTATAATAAAAATATATATATATATACATATATATATATATATATATATATATATATATATAGCTAGAATTCACTGAAAGTCAAGTATTTCATACATATATATATATATATATATATATATATATATATATATATATATATATATATATATATATATATATATATATATATATATATGAAATATATATGAAATACTCGAGTTGGTGAATTCTAGCTGTAAATATACTCCTCCCCTCTTAACCACGCCCCCAACCACGCCCCCACCCCACCCCCAACCACGCCCCATCCCACCCCTCATCTCCCGGAATCGGAGGTCTCAAGGTTGGCAAGTATGGTCTAGGGCAGGAGTCACCAACGCGGTGCCCGCGGGCACCAGGTCGCCCGTAAGGACCAGATGAGTCGCCCGCTGGCCTGTTCTAAAAATAGCAGCACTTATCAGTGAGCTGCCTCTATTTTTTAAATTTTATTTATTTACTAGTGTGACAGTCCTAACTGTCGTGCGGGTTCTCAGGACCATCCAGGGAAGACATTGTCGTGAGACGGTTTAGACTTCTTTATTATTTCAATCAGAGTCTTTTGCGTGCTTTTCAGCAGCTGCCTTTTTTCTCACGTGAGCACATGAATGGGTTCTCTCTGTCCGCCGTCTGCTTTTCAGCAGCACGTCGCCGTCGTTTGCGTGGTAGCAGAGGATGGTTTCCTCCCGTCCGCCGTCTTTCTCCGCCTCCTCCCTTGATGTTCACGTCTCTCGCCCTTTTATACGGTCCGAGAGGGTGATTGCACTGTCCACAGCTGCGCGCTCCACGCACCTTATGCTGATTGCGGCGTCGCTCCCAGCTCGCCCCACCTTGCCGCTCGCTCGTCCACGCCACAACTAGCAAGCTGGTCTCGCTTTGCTCGACATTTTTAATTCTAAGAGAGACAAAACTCAAATAGAATTTGAAAATCCAAGAAAATATTTTAAAGACTTGGTCTTCACTTGTTTAAATAAATTCATTTATTTTTTTACTTTGCTTCTTATAACTTTCAGAAAGACAATTTTAGAGAAAAAATACAACCTTAAAAATTATTTTAGGATTTTTAAACACATATACCCTTTTACCTTTTAAATTCCTTCCTCTTCTTTCCTGACAATTTCAATCAATGTTCAAGTATTTTTTTTATTTTATTGTAAAGGATAATAAATACAATTTAATTGAATTCTTCATTTTAGCTTCTGTTTTTTCGACAAAGAATATTTGTGAAATATTTCTTCAAACTTATTATGATTAAAATTCAAAAAAAATATTCTGGCAAATCTAGAAAATCTGTAGAATATGAGGCTTTTGCCAAAGTTGCAGAAAAGTACTCTCAGGTCATAAACAGAGTTGGGCAAGAGTTTGAGAACAGGTTTTGTGACCTGGATCAGCTTGAGCCATGTATGTCGTTCATTTCTAATCCTTTCATGAACTTGGACAGTTAAGTGCAACATTCAGCCTGGATGCTGAACAGGTGGAGATTGAAATTGTAACACTGCAAAATGACCTCCACCTCAAAGCCCACCAGGCTGCACCAAACTTTTGGTGCCTTATTGACACAGAAAAGTATAGTGGTGTATGCGCAGCAGCTATGAAGGTTGCAAGCCTGTTTGGTTCAACTTATCTTTGTGAATCAGCCTCTTCTGACATGAACTTCATCAAGAACAAACACAGAACACGCTTCACTGATGCACATCTGCAAGACTCACTCAGAGTTGCAGTGTCAAGTTACACACCAGAGTACAACACACTAGTCACCAACATCAGCATCAAGGAGGGTGACTCCCTCATTACAGACAAAATGGAGGTAGCTAGCAGACTTAACACCTTTTTCACCAGCGTAGCCGCAACTCTTGTCAACAAGCTGTCCCACCACTCTGGTCGCTTTGGTGTAGAACACATTAAAACCTTCTACAAAAAGCTAGGAGTATCCAACGATGATTTCAAATTAGAAATGGTCACAGCTGATGAGGTGTTTAAAAAATTGAGCACGCTCCACCCAAGCAAGGCTACCGGCCTTGATAATATTCCCTCCAGATTCCTCAGGGACTCTGCCTCCATCATTGCCCCGATCATCACGCACATAATAAACCTATCAATTACACAAGGCCAAGTACCAAAAGATTTTAAGATAGCAAGAGTAACTCCCCTCTTTAAAAAAGGAAGCAAATTGGAACCTGGCAACTACCGACCTGTTTCTATTCTCAGTTCCATTTCGAAAGTAATGGAGAAAATAGTTTATGAACAGGTCGATAGTTACCTTGCCACTAATAAACTCATGTACAAATTCCAATCCGGCTTCAGAACTAACCACTCCACTGACACATGCCTTCTCTATCTGAGCGACCACATCAAACTTGAGGTGGACGCGGGCAAATACTGTGGCATGGTCATGCTGGACCTTCAGAAGGCCTTTGACACCGTTAACCACGCTATACTGTTGGATAAACTCAGAGCAATCGGATTTAACAAAACCTCATGGAGCTGGATGCAATCTTACTTGGAGGGGAGGGAGCAGGTGGTAGAGGTAAACGGCACCGTGTCGTCGTCCCCCCCCTCTGTGAGTTGTGGAGTCCCCCAAGGCAGTATATTGGGACCTTTACTGTTCCTAATATACATAAACGACTTGTCATCGGCATGCGACTGTGAATTGTTTTTGTTTGTGGATGACTCTGCCCTGCTGGTATCCGGCAAGGACAAGTCACAGGTGGAGAAAATCTTTAGTGCTGAGCTCTGTAGAACTTGCACCTGGCTTGCTGACAACAAGCTATCCATACACTTGGGTAAAACGGAATCCATCCTTTTTGGGTCCCACATCAACCTTAAGAAAGTCAATGACTTCACTATAAAAGTGGGTGACATTGTTATCACCAGGAAAGATGAGAGCACCTACCTAGGTTCCATTCTAGAGGCTAACCTTTCCTGTGATAAAATGGCAACCAAGGTAATCAAAAAGGTTAACCAACGAACGAGATTTCTCTGCAGAATCTCCTCTCCGGTCAACAAAAGCACCATGAGGATTCTGGCGGGAACTCTTGTTCAACCCTTTTTCGATTATGCATGCACCTCCCGGTACCCTAGCACCTCCAAAACCCTCAAATCTAAACTCCAAACATCCCAGAACAAGCTAGTCAGGTTACTTCTAGACCTCCACCCCAGATCCCACCTCACTCCTACCCACTTCTCCAAAGTGGGCTGGCTCAAGGTGGAGGACAGAGTAAAACAACTTGCACTGAGTCTATAAAATCCACTACACCTCCCTGATACCGAAGTACATGTCAAACTACTTCCTTAAGGTAAATGACCGCCATAACCACAACACCAGGGGGAGCTCCACTAACCACGTTAAACCCAGATTCCGAACTAACAAAGGTCTTAACTCATTCTCTTTCTATGCCACATCAATGTGGAATGTGCTCCCAACAGGTATAAAAGAAAGGGCATCTCTATCCTCCTTCAAAACCGCAATAAAAGTTCATCTCCAGGCAGCTACAACCCTAAACTAACACCCTCCCCGGATTGCTAATAATCAAATGTAAGCAATCAAATGCAGATACTTTTTCTTATGCCTTCTGATCTCTCTCTCTCTCTCTCTCTCTCTCTCTCTCTCTCTCTCTCTCTCCCTCTCTCTTTATGTCCACTACTTGCTGTCCATATCCCCCCCCCACCCCCTCCACACCCCTGATTGTAAATAATGTAAATAATTCAATGTGATTATCTTGTGTGATGACTGTATTATGATGATAGTATATATCTGATAGTATATATCTGTATCATGAATCAATTTAAGTGGACCCCGACTTAAACAAGTTGAAAAACTTATTCGGGTGTTACCATTTAGTGGTCAATTGTACGGAATATGTACTTCACTGTGCAACCTACTAATAAAAGTCTCAATCAATCAAAGTTAACAGCATGCAATGCCAGGCTTCCCACTAACTGACAAAGAAACAATAACAGATTTGGTGTCCAGTTCAAAGTGTGACATGATTTATTTAAAAATTTGAGAGTTGACTTTTGTATTTTACATGAGTTATTATTTGTACAAACATGTTGCAAAGTAATTCATGATTTGTTAAAACAATGTTAGTGGCTAGCTAGTTAAAATGGGATATTGTGATTTCACAAGACTGTCTTAGAAGTGATCATTTGAAAATGTTCAATTTGAAAAAGGTGCACTTAGAGAAAATATAAAAATAAAGTGTTGCATATTGATATTTATCTGTTTCTATATATATTTGTTGTGAGAAATCATTAAGATGA
The DNA here is from genome assembly GCF_033978785.1 of Entelurus aequoreus. Lineage (NCBI taxonomy): Eukaryota > Metazoa > Chordata > Actinopteri > Syngnathiformes > Syngnathidae > Entelurus > Entelurus aequoreus. The sequence continues at coordinate 41,423,505 of NC_084739.1, forward strand.
TCAGTGTTTCCACAAAGATAAATATAATTAATTATTAATAATAACATAGAGTTAAAGGTAAATTTAGCAAATTGGCTATTTCTGGCAATTTATTTAAGTGTGTATCAAAATGGTAGCCCTTCGCATTAATCAGTACCCAAGAAGTAGCTCTTGGTTTCAAAAAGGTTGGTGACCCCTAGTCTAGGGACTCATTATTTGAATTTGTAGACATGAACAAAAAAACAAAAAAAACGAGAAAAAAAAACAATCCAATCATTCTAGTATTGATTAGATATTGATTTTATTCTTGGTGTTGAAACCACAAATTTATGGATCAATCCACCTTCTTACGTGCCGTGTGCTGACAGTGATATTGCTGACACACCAAGAGTTGTGGTTATATAATCCTATTTCTAGACTCTTATTAATCTATTTGTTAATTTCCTGTTAATAACTGCTTACTTTCTGCTTTAACGTGGTTCCCTCTACACGACTAAACTTTACAACAGCATGTATTTATTTTCTTGTTTCAAACTAGCTAAGTTGCTAGCTTAGCTATTAGCATGCCAGCTCCGGGCTCGCTCTCGGTGTGTAACAAGTTTAGCCTCATCCTTCAGCGATAATGTAATTTGATAATAATAATAATAATGGATTAGATTTTATATCGCGCTTTTCTATTGTTATATACTCAAAGCGCTCACTGAGAAGTGGGAACCCATCATTCATTTACACCTGGTGGTGGTAAGCTACATTTGTAGCCACAGCTGCCCTGGGGTAGACTGACGGAAGCGAGGCTGCCAGTTTGCGCCTACGGCCCCTCCGACCACCACCTATCATTCATTCATCATTCATTCACCAGTGTGAGCGGCCCCGGGGGCAAGGGTGAGGTGTCCTGCCCAAGGACACAACGGCAGCGATTTGGATATTAAGAGGCGGGGAGCAAACCTGCAACCCTCAGGTTTCTGGCACGGCCGCTCTACCCACTACGCCATACCGCCCCAAATGAAGAAATGTATTTTATTTGGGGTAATTAAAGTGATTATTACTAACTTAGGGAAGTAGCTCCACACTGTGTATGGAAATACACAATTAGCTGGAGGTCTAAAAATAAATACTATCTTAGATAGAAGGGATCTGCGTTTGTGATTGGCATTGAAAGGCATCAATCGATCAAGGATGGCGATCACATACTTTTTCAAGAAAATCGGCCGATACCGATCAGTGGCCGATGGATCGGGACATCCCTAATAATAATGCCATTAAAAACAATACCCCAACTCATGTTTTGCCTGTCCTATCTGTGAAAACACCTTGAGGCCTCCGAGTGGAACTGCTGGAAGTGACAAGTCTCTTTACATACGAAAGTCAAACAAAATGTCTTCTTAGCGAGGCTCAGGTCTCGATCCACCTGACTGTGTCAAATCAGCTAAGACAGCTGGGTAAGTCGCTCCCAGCCCCTTGTTGCTATGCTGCATCAAGTCTCACTCCCTTGGCTTGAAGCCTCTTGTTTCAGGATAAGAAAACCGAGTTGTTGACAGCCGTGACGATGCTTTGCCTCTGGCACACTGCATTAGCATAGAGTGCTCCCAGTGTGACCTTAGTTACATTCTCAAATAATCTTGCAAAATGGTTGCATGCTTGCATTTGTTTGTTTTGTTATTCTAACTGCTTCATAAAAATGCTTATCCAGAGCTGAATGTGAAAAAATAAAAGGAGGTTAAGAGGTATTATGGACCGTTCCAAAATATGTGCCACACCAAGCGCCAGGCACAATAGGCTCCAACTAATGTGAAATTGAACAGAATAGCAGTAGAAAACGTAATGATTCACAAACAATTGTAAAACTATATAGCAGTTAAATAATGTTTTAAAGGGGACCTATTAAGCAAAACAAACTAACTATTGGCACCTGTTTTTGTGTATTGCAAGAGTCACGGAAATTTGAAATCAAACACATATTCATAAAACAATCTTTTCTTCCTCCATACTTCCTCCGAACGAGCCGTTTGGAATCTGCCCAATTGGTGATGTCAGCAGATATCTTCATATGGTAAACGTTTTACCCGAAGAGCTTTGTGCAAGTCAACCATTGTAGTCTGACGCTGTGGTCAATAAGTTCCTTCTTTTTCTCTATCCTCTTGTTGTGGAGCAGACTGGCTCGTACATGCACATGCATTCTGTTGGCATTTCTAAGGCAAAGTAGCGTAGAGCTCTAAAGGCGCATCCTGACGAGACGGTCAGAAAGCGGCTTGAAGATGGTCTGTAAATAAGAATCAATGCGACACTTTGCAACAAACCACCTTTACATGTTATGTAGACCAGGGTTCCCCAACCTTTTTTCATCAGGGACCGGTTTAATGTATGCATTACTTTCACGGACTGGCTTTCTACGTGTGCCAGATAAAAACAGCAAAAAAATTAGCATGAAAAATTTGCCTTTAGTTACAACCTGGCAAATTAACATTTTATATGTCCATTAATGTGCATTGTCCTATTTACTATAACAAATGAGTTGTAATATCATACTTGCCAACCCTCCCGGTTTTACCGTGAGACTCCCGGTATTCAGCGCCTCTCCCGATAACCTCCCGGTATAAATTTTCTCCCGACAAACTCCCGGAATTCAGCCGGAGCTGGAGGCCACGCCCCCTCCAGCTCAATGCGGACCTGAGTGGGGACAGCCTGTTCTCACGTCCGCTTTCCCACAATATAAACAGCTTGCCTGCCCAATGACGTCAAAACATCTACGGCTTTTAGAGAGTAGAGTGCACAACTGCGCACACAACAAGGAGACGAAGCAGAAGAACGAGGAAGTTACAGACATAGCGACGCCGTCGACGAGCAAGATGAAGAAATACGCTTGCAAGTTCCAAAACGAATGGAAACAAGAATTTCAGTTCATCCAGGACAGTTCGAAGGGGAAGGGGTATGTTGCCTGTACATTTTGTAGAACAGACTTCTCCATTGAACACGGTGGCCGAAATGATATACTCATTCATGAACGGAGAGCGAAGCACATGGCGGCGGCAGCGCAGCACCGTTCACAGCCAAGTATTATGGGTCACCTCGCAAAATGGAGACCCGATGGTGTAACAACTGTGTGTATATGTGTAAATAAATGAACACTAAAATTCAAGTATTTCTTTTATTTATATATATAATAAAATAAATATATATATATATATATATATATATATATATATATATATATATATATATATATATATATATATATATATATATATATATATATATATATATATATATATATGAAATACTTGAGTTGGTGAATTCTAGCTGTAAATATACTCCCCTCTTAACTACGCCCTTAACCACGGCCCTCACCCCAACCACGCCCCCCACCCCCACCCCCACCTCCCGGTGGGGGTGTGTGTTTAGTGGGACAGGTGAATGTTAAGTCAGAGAAGATGCGGTAGTTTATAAATTAATACAGTTTCTGTGCGGCCCGTTAGCAAATGCGTTACGGACCGGTACCGGTCTCCGGACCGGTGGTTGGGGACCACTGATGTAGACTACAAGGAAGTGTCTTAAATGTATAAAAAAAATATAATAAAATCATAACATGACTCATTTAAGAATTTGACTTTGAACTTGTCATTACACTTACTTACTGTTACAGTCTTGGACAACAATTTAAAAGTGAATATTGAATCAAAGACTTACAAATAACAAGTAAGCTATGCTGTAGTTATGATTACCATTCAAATCAATCAATCAATCAATCAATGTTTATTTATATAGCCCTAAATCACAAGTGTCTCAAAGGGCTGTACAAGCCACAACGACATCCTCGGTACAGAGCCCACATACGGGCAAGGAAAAACTCACCCCAGTGGGACGTCGGTGAATGACTATGAGAAACCTTGGAGAGGACCGCATATGTGGGTAACCCCCCCCCCTCTAGGGGAGACCGAAAGCAACGGATGTCGAGTGGGTCTGACATAACATTGTGAAAGTCCAGTCCACAGTGGATCCAACACATCAGCGGGAGTCCAGTCCACAGCGGGGCCAACAGGAAACCATCCCGAGCGGAGACGGGTCAGCAGCGCAGAGATGTCCCCAACCGATGCACAGGCTAGTGGTCCACCCGGGGTCCCGGCTCTGGACAGCCAGCACTTCAACCATGGCCACCGGACCTATGCGACTCCCCCTCGCAAGGGACAGGGGAGAAGAGGAGAGAAGAAAAGAAACGGCAGATCAACTGGTCTAAAAAAGGGGGGGTCTATTTAAAGGCTAGATTATACAAATGAGTTTTAAGATGGGACTTAAATGCTTCTACTGAGGTAGCATCTCTAACTGTTACCGGGAGGGCATTCCAGAGTACTGGAGCCCGAATAGAAAACGCTCTATAGCCCGCAGACTTTTTTTTGGCTCTGGGAATCACTAATAAGCCGGAGTTCTTTGAACGCAGATTTCTTGTCGGGACATATGGTACAATACAATCGGCGAGATAGGCTGGAGCTAAACCGTGTAATATTTTATACGTAAGTAGTAAAACCTTAAAGTCGCATCTTAAGTGCACAGGAAGCCAGTGCAAGTGAGCCAGTATAGGCGTAATATGATCAAACTTTCTTGTTTTTGTCAAAAGCCTTGCAGCCGCATTTTGTACCAACTGTAATCTTTTAATGCTAGACATAGGGAGGCCCGAAAATAATACGTTACAGTAATCGAGACGAGACGTAACGAACGCATGAATAATGATCTCAGCGTCGCTAGTGGACAAGATGGAACGAATTTTAGCGATATTACGGAGATGAAAGAAGGCCGTTTTAGTAACACTCTTAATGTGTGACTCAAACGAGAGAGTTGGGTCGAAGATAATACCCAGATTCTTTACCGAGTCTCCTTGTTTAATTGTTTGGTTGTCAAATGTTAAGGTGGTATTATTAAATAGATGTTGGTGTCTAGCAGGACCGATAATCAGCATTTCCGTTTTCTTAGCGTTGAGTTGCAAAAAGTTAGCGGACATCCATTGTTTAATTTCATTAAGACACGCCTCCAGCTGACTACAGTCCGGCGTGTTGGTCAGCTTTAGGGGCATGTAGAGTTGAGTGTCATCAGCATAACAGTGAAAGCTAACACCGTACTTGCGTATGATGTCACCCAGCGGCAGCATGTAAATACTAAAGAGTGCAGGGCCAAGAACCGAACCCTGGGGAACTCCGCACGTTACCTTGACATAGTCCGAGGTCACATTGTTATGGGAGACGCACTGCATCCTGTCAGTAAGATAAGAGTTAAACCAAGACAAGGCTAAGTCTGACATACCAATACGTGTTTTGATACGCTCTAATAAAATATTATGATCGACGGTATCGAAAGCGGCGCTAAGATCAAGAAGCAGCAACATAGATGACGCATCAGAATCCATCGTTAGCAATAGATCATTAGTCATTTTTGCGAGGGCTGTCTCCGTAGAGTGATTTGCCCTGAAACCGGATTGAAAAGGTTCACAGAGATTGTTAGTCACTAAGTGTTCATTTAGCTGCTGTGCAACAGTTTTTTCGAGAATTTTGGAAATAAACGGAAGGTGGGAGACCGGTCGGTAGTTTACCATGAGGTCAGGATCGAGGTTAGGTCTTTTGAGCAGAGGATGAATAACCGCTTTTTTGAATGCTAGGGGAACAGTGCCGGAGGAAAGTGATAAGTTTATAATATTTAACACTGATGGACCTAATAATACAAACAGTTCCTTGATAAGTTTCCCAGGAAGTGGGTCAAGTAAACATGTTGTTTGTTTTATCCCACTTACACGCTGTAATAATTCCTCTAATGTTATTTCATCAAAAATAGAGAGACTATTTTGGAGGGCAGTGTCCGTCGTATATACAGTCGTATTTGTGTTAATAGAACCCAGTTGTAGCTGGGATGCGTTGTCTTTAATCTCCTTTCTAATGAGTTCAATTTTCTTATTAAAGAAATTCATAAAATCATCTGCTGAGTGGGTGGAGCTACTGGGAGGAGTCCCTTGTTGGGTTAGCGATGCTACTGTACTAAACAGAAATTTAGGATCGTTTTTGTTGAGGCGGATGAGATTTGAGTAGTATTTAGCTTTAGCTAAGGTAAGCATGCGTTTATAAGTTATTAAACTATCACTCCATGCTTGATGGAAAACCTCAAGTTTAGTCGCGCGCCATTTGCGTTCCAGTTTTCTACATGATAATTTATGAGCTCTAATTTCTTCTGTAAACCATGGGGTGCGCCTTTTAGGGGCCCTTTTTTGCTTTAGCGGTGCTATACTATCAATAATTTCGCGCAAGGCATCGTCAAAGTTGTTAGTGAGTTTATCAATAGAGCCGACATAATTTGGGAATGGTGCTATTACCGAAGGCAGTAGGTCAGCAAGAGTCATCGTTGTGGCAGCATTAATGTTGCGGCCGCTATAGCAGTTATTATTATTATTAGCTTGTTGACAAAGAGTCAAAACTTCAAATTTTATAAGGTAATGATCGGACATTACTTTAGTATATGGAAGTATCATAACTTTGGAGGTGGTGACACCCCTGACAAGCACTAGATCTATTGTATTACCGTTGCGATGCGTGGGTTCATGTATTATTTGTGTAAGACCACAGCTATCAATTATGGTTTGGAGCGCCACGCACTGAGGGTCCGATGGGGTATTCATATGGATATTAAAGTCCCCCATTATGATTATATTGTCGGCGTGCGTCACTAGATCAGCAACGAACTCTGAGAATTCACTGATAAAGTCCGAATAGGGCCCAGGGGGGCGGTAGATAACAGCCAGGTCGAGAGGTAGCGGTGTGACGGACCTCATAGTAAGCACCTCAAACGATTTATATTTATTATTTAGGTTAGGGGTAAGGTTGAAATTTTCATTGTATATTAGTGCGACACCCCCTCCCCTTTTAAGAGGGCGGGCAACATGCGCATTCGTATAGTTAGGAGGAGATGCCTCATTGAGCGCAAAAAATTCGTCCGGTTTGAGCCAGGTTTCGCTAAGACCAATGACGTTAAGATTGTTGTCTCTAATGACCTCATTAACCAATAACGCCTTGGGAGACAATGATCTTATGTTTAAAAAGCCCATATTATAGGTATTGGGCTGTTTTGACGAGTTTTTGTTAAGATTATCCGTAGTGGCAATATTAACAATGTTGCGTTTATTATGCGTAGTGCACTTTAAATAGTTTCGACCATATCTAGGAATTGATATGACGGGAATTTTCCGATTGTTTGCTTGGTGCTGCAATAGACTGGACATATCATAATTTGCCACCTCAGTAGAATGCATGTCCACCTCTGACACCGACACAACAGAAAAAACATTATGTGAATTGTGTATTATTCTAAGAGAATTGCTATGCGTACATGGATTATCCAGCCTGGCGCTGGCTAGTTCTAGCTTAACTGACTCCTCACCCGGACTAACAGACATTGTAATTGCCTGTGACCGGGCTTGCTCTAGTGTAGTCAGTCAAGTGAGACATACTGAGAAATACTAATCATGCAGTAGTCACAAACGGTACAACGTCAATACCAGCTCTGCCTTTTGATGATGGGCAAGCAGCATAAGAAGCTTATAGGAGGATATCAAGGTTATGCGCTGCAGTTTAAGTGGAACATGAACTTGAGTAATTAAACTACTCATGCATACACAAGAATCCTTTCTATTCTTGAACGCCAGTAGCTCTCTCCCACAGTTGAGAGTGTGGTCCACAGAGAGCACATTTTCCCAGGGTGCAAGCTGACAGACTTGACACACCTGCCCACTGGGCTGCCTATCAAGAATATTAAGATGACACATTGAGGGCCCACAACTGAGCTGAGATACCTTGCAGACAGGAAGCTTGATTTAAGACTTTGTGTAATCCCTGTCCCCCTAAAAATTATGGTATGTATGAAGAGTTCAGGTGCAAAAAACGATAAACACCATTTTGCGGATTTTGAGTTGTGAGTACTACACCAGCTGAAATCTAATTTCCTGCAAAAGTAACTTATCGCATTTCACTGTTGAATATTCTGTTTTCCTTCAGAAAGTGCTCTGCTCTCTTTGTGGTACAAACACATCCATTAGACCAGTGGTCCCCAACCTTTTTGTAACTGCGGACCGGTCAACGCTTGAAAATTTGTCCCACGGACCGGGGGGGGGGGGGTGGGGGGGGTGTCCGTGGGACAATTTTCTTGTGCGGTCCGGTACCAATCGATCCACGGACCGGTACCGGGCCGCGGCCCAGTGGTTGGGGACCACTGCATTAGACCCATCAAAATGTAATGACGTCATCCAACGTCGGCGTCCACGATCACTTGCTTCATGTCTGTTTTGCTGTCATCGTAAATTAATTAATGCATCAAGAATGATTGTTTTAAATAAATCAGTGAGTGTGTGGTGCTCTTGTCTACTGGGTGCATAAAAAGACGTTGTCCCGACAAATCTAAGCAAGACAGGTCGACACAGTGCGGTCAGAAAAATGCCGTCTATTGTCTGTGTACATATTGTACAGGATGAATGACAAACTGAATTGTGTGTTTACTCTGCTGTTGTTGTCTTGTTATGCAGATGTCAATGTAATGACGTCAGGATGCAGCAGTCAATGTAAACCCCGGATTCTCCTACGCAGGGATCACCCAAAAAATATGTTTATTTGGATGAAATGTATTAATTAAAACGATGGAATAAGTATTCCTCTGAATAAATTATCTGTTTTCACTATTTTTTAGGGCGAGGCTGGCACCATATAGGATTAGTATGTTTTTGCGAAAAAACTTATTTTGGAGTTATCTGTTTTTGCTGCAAAATTTGTACTAAATTATCAAAATTTCAATTTTGTAATACATGTGCATTTTTTAAATTGGGAGTTTAATTTTGGTTGTTGGAAACACATTTCAATTGCAACCCACTTGTGCAGGATGGCTGTTTCGTGAAAAGCTTCACAAACAAAGATTGATTTACCTAAAACAAGTAAAATGAAGATATCCGTTTTTGCACATGAACTCTTTACATACATATATGTTTCTGCATAAATGTATGATAAAATCATCTGTAAAATATATATGTTTTCAAGCAAAGTGTCCTGCACATTGACTTGATTGTATTTTTAATATGTACATTTTAAAGTTGTACGCACAAACACTAAAATATACCTTATTTGTCTCTTGAGTTGCCCAAATTACTGTTTCATGTTAGTTGTTTTTTTATATGAAAAAAAAAACGTTTTTGGTAAGTCACTTTAATGTGCTTAGTAACCACTGGTGGTCTAACGACAAATCTTCGATTCACAGCCAGTCTGGCGTTAGGAAGGCCAATCTGGTTTAAAAACTAAGCTAAAACCATTCATGCGATTGAATCCCTGTGGCGACCCCTGACAGTTATAAGCCGAAAGAGAAAAAAACCTGTATTATGCTTCATGTCAACATGCTATTCGCATAAATGTCACATGGTTATAGTCAATGTGTTTGCTAATTCTATGCTAAAAACTCACTCCTGTCACTTCCAGTCTTGTTACTCAAGTGAGTCATCTTCTGCTTAAAGATTAAATATAGTTATCCAAGATAGGCTGATACGCATTTTGAGTCTTCGAAAGGGCGCAGTATCGGATTCAGAGTTAAAAAAAAAAGGTTTTGGCATACATTTTAAGTATATTTTGAGAGAGTTACAAAAAGCTAACGGCACTACAGTACTTACATGGAATTACCAATTTATACCAAATATATGTTTTCAGTAAACCAAGACTTTAAGATAGGGTTGCCAAGTGTCCCTTGAAAACAGAATTGTCCCATATTCATTATAACAAAGTAAGCTGACAATGCTTATGTACATATTGTTGTACTTGAATACCAAATATTTTGTATAGTTCTGTGTTGGGGGTTAAATCACCAAAACGATTTCCGAGGGCGGCCACCGCTGCTGCTCACTGCTCCCCTCACCTCCCAGGGGGTGGAACAAGGGGATGGGTCAAATACAGAGGGTAATTTCACCACACCTAGTGTGTGTGTGACTATCAGTGGTACTTTAACTTTAAAAATGTAATGTTCTCACAGTTTTGAATATCAAAAAGTGAAAAAAATAAAAGTACAGTACTTGAAAATGCTTTCAGTGTAGCACCTCCTCCATGTTTGCGGAATGTGTAAATGGCATGATTCAAAGATTCAATGGTTTGTAGTGTCTCACTGTGGGGGTAATATAATTGCTTACTATGGAAACAGAAATAAATGCGCTGAGAAAAGAAGTTCCGGTAATGCATAAAATTACAAAAATACGGTAAATATACTTATGTGTAAATATATATATATATATATATATATATATATATATATATATATATATATATATATATATATATATATATATATATATATATATATATATATATATATATATTTATGTAACGGGTATAAGAAATACTTTGATTATTTGAATGAAATTCCTGCTAAAATATGTATATTGTTTTGTTATGCAATGAGAGGTCCAATTGCGCCATCTGCTGGTACCTCAAAAGTCTGTAGATATGACCGCAAACCGGAAGCTATTAGTAGACTTCCTGTTCTCTGCTAATGGTAAGCCACGTTTTGATATTGCTCTGCAAAATATTATAAATTACACTAAAGCTAACGTGAGATTTATTGTAAGATACACAGTTATTTAATAGCAGTTGAAATGCTATGTTGTGAAATTTTCGTTTTGAATTGGTTGTTGCTCACGTTAGATGTATTACTATTTTGCACTGAAGTCGATATTATTTTCCCCCTGTAGACATCGAAAGCAGCAGAGGTGCTAACCACATATTGTGTGTATGTGCGTTCTGATCACTCATTGCAGGTAATAATTGTTGCACTATGTGCGTTTTACGTGTTAAGACGTTCATATTTAAATGTGCATTGTTCGCCATTTTAACATGGGAACCACGTGGTCTGTCATATTCGCTAGTCACCATTAGAGGGTGCTAAAAGTCCATTTCATTATTTGTGTCATGTCATGTCTTGTATTGTATTTTGTATTTTTCTATTTTTTATTTCATAAATATATAAAAAAGGATGATGTTGGTTAAAAACCAAGTTAAAAATATGTTGTATTGAATTAATTGTAATACTATTGAAAGATAAAAGCAAGTTAAAACCACTATATGATCACACGAAAAAAGTATACAGAGACCTGGACAATGTCTCTAGGCACTCTGAATGTGACGCTGCCACGCATGGAAGTGATGTATGTCCTGACGTGCCTGATCTGGTGGAAGACAGTGATGTACGTACAGTCAACTGGCTGATGCGGACGGGTGAAGAGGAAGTCCATTCAGAAGAGGAAGTCCATTCTGAAGAGGAGGATGACTTGTTTGACCGGAGGTCTGATGCTGCTCAGTCTGACTCTCTCTCTCAGTCACTGCGTCCAGTCAGGACAGTCAGCCAGTCCCTGAAGATGTTGACTATGCTGCTGTTAATGGTGCGGAAGGCTCACCACAGTGCTCTGAAGATACAGTCACTGACACAGAAGTTTCCCCTCCTGTAACTATCCATCCAGATGTGACCCCTTTGGATACTGACTCTACTGACATGTCCCCTCCTGACAATATCCCCACAGACGTTGCTCCTCCTGACAAAGACCTTCAACAAGACATTGACCCCCCGGACACTGATGCTCCTGAGACAGCCATTCTTGACACTGATTTTCTGAACAGTGACGTTCCAGGCCCTTTAGCTCAAGCAATTTGCACACAGCCTGGCCGTTATGGTCTCAGGGATCGTAGTTCCATGAACCCTACACAACGCCTGATTTGTCAGATGAATGAGCAAGTAGTAAATGAGGATTCTGTATCCACAGTATCAGTTAGTACCTTGTTTAAGTTCTTTAGAGATGCAATTTCAGTTTGAGTTATGAAAGTATTTGACCAAAGAAGAGTCTAAGTAGTACTTGAAGTTATAGGAACAACATTTTGCATTTCAGAGGTGTAACAGGCATCTCTGAGTCTGTGTTTAGTTAGGAGATTGATCACCTTCTTTCTTTCCACACTCCTTTTTGAGATAGTTTTAGAACTGACATGCACAACAGTTTTGTTCCTAGTAATGCACTTATTTTTTTTTTTTTTTGTCTCAAGTGTTGCACTTCTAAATTTAGCAGAATTTCAGGGGGATGTATGTAACGGGTATAAGAAATACTTTGATTATTTGAGTGAAATTTCTGCTAAAATATGTATATTGTTTTGTTATGCAATGAGAGGTCCAATTGCGCCATCTGCTGGTACCTGAAAAGTCTGTAGATATGACCGCAAACCGGAAGCTATTAGTAGACTTCCTGTTCTCTGCTAATGGTAAGCCACGTTTTGATATTGCTCTGCAAAATATTATAAATTACACTAAAGCTAACGTGAGATTTATTGTAAGATACACAGTTATTTAATAGCAGTTGAAATGCTATGTTGTGGAATTTTCGTTTTGAATTGGTTGTTTCACACGTTAGATGTATTACTATTTTGCAATGAAGTCGATATTATTTTCCCCCTGTAGACATCGAAAGCAGCAGAGGTGCTAACCACATATTGTGTGTATGTGCGTTCTGATCACTCCATCCATCCATCCATCCATTTTCTACCGCTTATTCCCTTCGGGGTAATAATTGTTGCACTATGTGCGTTTTACGTGTCAAGACGTTCATATTTAAATTTGTATTGTTCGCCATTTTAACATGGGAACAACGTGGTCTGTCATATTCGCTAGTCACCATTAGAGGGTGCTAAAAGTCCATTTAATTATTTGTGTCATGTCATGTCTTGTATTGTATTTTGTATTTTTCTATTTTCTATTTCATAAATATATAACAAAGGATGATGTTGGTTAAAAACCAAGTTAAAAATATGTTGTATTGAATTAAATGTAATACTATTGAAAGATAAAAGCAAGTTAAAACCACTATACGATCACACGAAAAAAGTATACTGTTAAAAACCATTGTATTAAGTTACATCTGTAATTGCATTTCATGTAATTGTAAAAATATGAAAATGTTATGTACTTGGGTAGACTTCCTGTTCTCTGCTAATGACATCGAAAGCAGCAGAGGTGCTAACCACATATTGTGTGTATGTGCGTTCTGATCACTCATTGCAGCTACCAGTAAAGAACCACATCATCCAATCCAGCCTGTGTGTGGGTTCTTGGCGGGGGTTAGTAAATGTGCCTCACAATACGAAGGTCTCGGGTTCGATCCTGGGCTCGGGGTCTTTCTGTTTGGAGTTTGCATGTTCTCCCCGTGACTGCGTGGGTTCCCTCCGGGTACTCCGGCTTCCTCCCACCTCCAAAGACATGCACCTGGGGATAGGTTGATTGGCAACACTGAATTGGCCCTACTGTGTGAATGTGAGTGTGAATGTTGTCTGTCTATCTGTGTTGGCCTTGCGATGAGGTGGCGACTTGTCCAGGATGTACCCCGCCTTCCACCCGAGTGCACCTGAGATAGGCTCCAGCGCCCCCCGCGAGCCCGTTAGGGTGGTAGAAAATGGATGGATGGATATATAAGACGTTGAAGGAGAGTTTTGAAGTTGTTTTTAGAGGGCTCTGAAGGCTACAACCTTGATTCCCATTAGTCCCATTTTGCAAGCTTTTTTTAAAATCATCTATAGAATCCATTCATCCATCCATTTTCTACCGCTTGTACTAAAGAAAAAATACATTTTAGCTGAGCTGAGCTCTTAATTCAAAACATTTGTATCTCAAATCAGCACTGCCCATTTAAAGACATTGAAATCATTTTAACCCATGCTTGGTGCCCCTAAAGCAACACAATTTGAACATACAGTATACATGTACAATGAGTCACGGTCAATAAGGCTGAGATAGCAGCAAGTAATGACGTTGAAAAAGCAGATATTCCTAGTTATGCTGTCGTCCACCGTCAGAGTAATGGTGGAAAAGACTGCATGTTTTTTAGGCGATGTGCTGGGAGGGTTACTGTTACACGAAGCTGGGAAGCAGAGACATAGTGTAGGTGGGTCATTTTGCGGTGGAGTGACAGACCGCTCTGGCAACCCGGATCAGCCTCAGGCATGCGCCAGAAGGCAAGCGGTGGTTGGAGGAGAAAGCCTCGGCAGGAACGGGAAGTCGGTTGGAAGGCTGTGGAAGATGGACGGCTGCCAAAGGTTTGGTTTCCAATGATGAGAAAACAAAGATATATTCATCTCTCGCTATAAGCTAATGCCAGCAAGTCAGAGCAAATGTTTTTGGGAGAGTCTTCCTGCGTTCACTTTGGCATTTGCTATGCATGTTGTAACTCAAATTATACTCGCAACTTAAAGCATGACAAAATCGCAGAAAGTTGTATCTCAACAAACTTGTATGTTGAGCCACTTGTAAGTTAAAGTACCACTATACTGTAAAAATATTGAACAGTATATTTGCCAAAATAAATATTTCCCCTTTTGACTGTAGTGGATTGTCCGAAGCTTAAACAGCAACAAAAGTGAATTTAGTACAAAAAATGTATTTACCCATAGCCAAAAGTGCAAGTCGGATTGAGCTGTCAACAACCGTCCTTCGGAGGACACACGAATCAAGCAATCTTTTAGAGTCCTGGTCTGCTGGCCATTTTTAGTTTCCCCATGCCCCAGGTCCCGTTGTTTTCGACATGTTTGTTTTGCAACATCCTTGAATTCCTTAGTCATGCTTAGACAATCAAAACATTTTGTAGACTGGTCGGCACGACTTCATATTCAACTTTATCCTACATCTGGTCTATTCAATGGTATAGAATAGAAGATAAATGAAATGAGCAGACAGTCTTAATAGACACAAAATATAGTTCAAAGGTCAGAAATTCTACTGCATGACCACAGCATATCCATTCCCCTTTTAAGGAAATTGCACCACAACTAACAACACACTGCAGAGGAAAACTGCCATGTTGTTTTAATGAAATAAATGTTAACAATCTTCAATTAAGAAGGTTTGAACAGCTATTTGACAATAAAGGTATATTTTTGTCAGTACCTGCTGTTTAAAATAGGGAGGATGAATTACAATTACGCTACAAATTACGTTGGTTTCAACTGTGTACAGTCAACTGTGTACAGTCAACTGTAATTGATGACATTTGGAGCTCAGTAGTAAAGCAGCAACCCTGTGACTCTGCACTGTGCAAACCATATAGAACATTGATTGATTCAGTTCAGTGACTCGGCCATGCTGATCTGAAATATAAAATAACGGCAGTATTGTGTGTCAAGAAGCTACCAATCAATGAGTGAAACCAGGCAAGGAAAACAGAACTAATTAGCTGATGCACACTCGTTCTTAGACAACAACAAATCAACAATATCGTATTGCATTTGATTACTGCATAAAATGACGGTAAACTTCTTTGTGACTTTAAAAATGTATGTATTTCCTCCTTAAGGGGTCCTTACTTCTACAGCACAGTGAGTGAAACACAGTATGTGACATTTGAGGCTGTAGCTGGGCAGCTTTAACAACCACTGGATGGCCTCCATCGCCCTATGCATTCTGTGGCCTGAAGGCTATGCTAATGTGTGGTGGCTTCATGTTGGAGGAATCCGTTCAGACATCGTTCTATAGAGGTGCCTTGGAACAAGAGTCAAACCCTGTGGCAGAATATGGCTTTTCAAATCCTGTTTCATGACATAACCTCCCCAAAGACCTCCGAACCTCCACCAAACTCTTCTTCCCAACCTTCATTCAATTCACACCAAGCATCAGTCCAGCCGGCTCTAGCAGATTTCATAACAGATTAATTTGGACGAACACAACCCCCCGCAGAGAGCCGAGTAACACTCTCCAAGGGCTTCCTTCGCTTTTCTTCCTCCCACTCAGCAATATGCTCCCATCCACGTCTCGCTGTTCTTTCACTGATTCATGTCGTTATCATCTTCTAGAATCCAAAGTGTGCTTTTTCTGTGGTGCTCAAATCTCATGTGTTTGTGATTGTATTTGCACAGGGAGCTATTTGATTGTTTTTTTCAGCATTCTGGCAAGGATACCCTTCTGACTAAGTTTCTTGCTGTGCTTGAACCTGTGACTCACTGGGATTATTCATATTTTTACTTTCATACATTTGCATGAGATTATTTTAAACCACATTCATTAAAACTGCAACTCATACTATCATACTAGCAACAAAATTACAAACACATTTTTTTCTATCAGGGACTATAAAAAGAAGAGAACGTCCATATAAATTGCAATGAAGGACACAAATTTAAAATATTAAATAATTTCAGTTATAATATCAAAAAAAACAATGAATTATATTTACTTTTGCACCGATACAGGCTGGATCTACGTGCAAACTGAATAGCACATGCAAAGCTGATCTACTAAACAGGTGCGCAGAAGATGCGTCTCTTAAGCACAATCAATTCAGCCTTTCTGTCTTTGTGAATATGCAGAATATATGTTAATTATCAGAACACTTACTATATTAGGAGCAGAACATTCAAACATGCAAACACAATTAGCACACGCAGTGTGATTTATAAATACTGAAATTGTTCTGCAGCCACCATTTTGCATCTCTATTCAGTGCGTCTCGAAAGGACGTGCGCAGAAATGGCCGTGACAAAGGAGGCAATTGCTCTGCATCTCCGTCTTACGTATGCTTGTCAATGTATATTCGTCTGTCAAAAATAAAAAAATGATAGACATATCGTCTATCGTCTAGTTGCTTGATGACTGGCTTATTAACACAAATTCAATTAATTAATTCATTTGAATTCTTAACCTCTTAAGGTCAAGCTGTTTGTTTACATGGTTTATTTGTCTTTGCTATTTGGGCTTATTGGACCCGAATTAAAATAAAAAGTAAGAATCATATTTTGATATGATGTACTTAGTCCATAAGTAACAAACGTGTACTTCATGTTTAGTGACATGCTAATTCTTATTTTTACACTTTTTTTCCCGAATTCCATTGTATGTTATACTCCTCTGACACCACCAGATGGCAGTATAAGTGTCCACAAAAGGGCCATAAGACCCCAATTCAGTAGTGTACACAATTTTGGAAATAAAAGCTAAAAGGTGCTGTCCATGCTTTTTTTAACTGACATTTGTTTTTCATTTAGAATATATATTATGAACATATCCCTTATGTGGAAAAAAATCCATGTTCTTGCATTTGAAAGATTCAGGGCACGCTCGCAGTTAGTGTCAGCATCTTCCATAAGCGCACCTTCAGCGCAGTAATATTTTGGGTTCCATTGCTTCTAAAATGCCCAGAAAAAGTGGTGCATGTCTGCTGCATTTTTCAAAACAGAGCAAAACGGCACACGTAGGTGCATGATCACATGAATATGCAGTAAATGAGTGTCTCCATGTTGAAAACCACATAGTGTATGCATAAACCTAATTTAAATAAGTCGCCCTGCACCAGTCACACGCAACATGCTCACCAATAGTACGCGCAATTTACTCGCTGTTTAGTGCGTGGTATTTGGATCTTAGTATATTAGGCTAGAGATGGGTATTGAATCTGGTAGTTTTTGGTACCGACCAAATCCCGCCAATCCTACCAAGCACCGATTCACGTAAAATCTTGTAAAATCGTGCCATGTTACGGTAGAGGGGTTGTGCTTGACATCACCACTAGGTGCAGACACGGCCAGCTCTGTTTAAGTATCTATCGATAAACACATTCCGAGGACAACCGCTGTAAAACCCCCAACGGTTACTATTACGGTTTTATATTAAATTATGGAAAAACCGTGTGTGCAGGGGCCGGCCATGAAGCGGCAGACAGGTAAGTGGATATCTCAGCTGGAACGAGTTATCTAATCACCTGTTCCTTTATTAGCAGCGTCGGAGACCATGAGGGGGGGTGTGGGCTGGAGAGCACGAGAGCGACACCACAAGAGCGACACCACGAGAGCGGTGCTGAAAAGCAGAGGCGAGGACACCAAGGAGGAGATGAAAAGCCAACTGACACGTGTGTGCAATATAATTAAAACTATTGTAAACCGCCGCAGCAGAGTGGTGTGCCCTTTCCTGTGGTCCCAGAAGAACCCGGTACAGAGGTCTCGTCACAGTGGCACCCAACAAGGCGGACCACAGAGATGTCGACAACATCCCCGCTGGAGGCGCTGGGCCAAGTACTGGCCGAGGTGTCAACGGCAAGCCGGCAGCAGACACAGGTGCTGCAGGCACTGATGGACAGAGCAGAGGCGGCGGGAGGGAAGTCCTCCATTAAGCGCATGGTGGAGGGGGAGGACCCCCAGACATTCCTCGATGTCTTCGAGGCCACGGCGACATCGTGCAGGTGGCCGGAGGAGGAATGGGGCCCGAAGCTGCTACCGCTCCTGGTGGGGGAGGCGCAGCGGGCGGCGGTGAGTCTCCCGGCGACCGCCCGCATGCAGTATGCAAACTTGCGCTGCGCAATACTGGACCGGGTCGGCAGTAGCCCCGAAGACCATCGCCGCAAGTTCCCGGCCATGATGTTGGGGCCAGGGGACCGGCCCTTCGTGCTGGCGTTCCAGCTACGAGACGCAGCAACCCGTTGGCTCCAGCCCAACGGGCTGGATCCAAAAATGCTGGAGGCAATCATGCTCGAGCGATTCGTGGAGGCCATCTCGGTCAGGACCTCCGCGTGGGTACGTTACCACAGCCCCACAGACGTCAAATCTGCGGTGAAACTGGCGGGGGAACACCTGGCGGTCCAGCGGGAGACGGCAACCAAGAAGGCCGAGGGGCCCACACCAGAACCCCGCCGGCGACTCGCCCCGCGATGGGGGGGGGTTGGAGGGGGAGCCTCCGCAGCGGCGACCACGCCAGCCTGAGCCACCCGGAGCCAGCGAACAGGTTCCCCACAGGGACATAAAAAAAGAACACGCATCCACACGCACCCAGAGACACACGACAAGGGGGGTGACACGGGGTGATAATAACTGTACAATTTGTGCATTCCAGGATACCGGCGCTGAGGGGAGAGGGCTTCCCTCGCAGATGGCACCTCAAACACCAGGGCCGGTGTGCTGGAGGTGCGGACAGCCCGGACACGTGCACCGGGAGTGCTCCATGATGGAGGTGGGGCAGGTGATGCGGGTTGTCGGGCCTCCAGCACATTCCCCCGATCTGGGGGAGACGCACTGTGTCCCGGTAAGGGTACAAGGGGGTACATATCGGGCGATGGTGGATTCGAGCTGCAAACAGTCCATGATCCACCAAAACCTGGTTCGACCCGGGCCATTGAGGCGGGCGACACGGGTGAAAATTAGGTGTATTCATGGGGATGTGCACTATTACCCTATGGTGCCAGTGGAAATTTTATATGAGGAATAAAAGCATAATGTCAAGGTTGCCGGAAGCGCGCACCTTAGGCACCCCGTAATTCTAGGGACAAATTGGCCGGGATTTAACCATTTGGTGACACAATGTGTGGGGGTGCGTTCACGGGCAGTCGGCGAGGGGACTATCCGCGCGGTTCTCAGCAGCGACGCGGCTTCATCGGGTACTGCCAAGCGGGAACCGGTGGGGGCTTCGCGGGAGGCCCCCCGGTGGAAACCTACTGAGGACTTTCCCCTCGAGCAGTCCCGTGATGAAACTTTGTGCGAGGCCTGGGAACAGGTGGATTACATTGACGGTCAGCTGGTGCGCCCGGGGAAAGCGCGGGTATTCCCCCATTTTTCAATTATTCGGGATAGATTATACAGAGTGAGCCGTGACACTCAAACCAGGGAGGAACACACCCAGTTGTTGGCGCCAAAACGCCGCCGGGAAATGGTTTTCCAGGCGGCGCATTTTAATCCCATGTCTGGCCACTTAGGGTATGATAAAACACTTAATCGGGTCATGGTCCGTTTCTATTGGCCGGGCCTCCGGGCAGACGTGCGCCGTTGGTGCGCTGCCTGCCAGCTGGTGAACCCAGCGGCCACCCCAAAGGCGCCCTTGCGCCCATTACCGCTCAAGGAGGTCCCGTTCGAGAGAATTGGGATGGACCTCATCGGACCATTTCACCCGAGCACACGGGGATACCGCTTTGTGTTGGTCCTGGTGGATTACGCAACGCGTTATCCCGAAGCAGTGCCCTTGCGCTCTATCTCTGCCAAGAGTGTTGCGCAAGCGCTGTTTCAGGTCATCTCCCGTGTCGGAATCCCGAAAGAGATTCTGACTGACCAGGGCACGTCCTTTATGTCACGCACGATAAAGGAACTTTACGGGTTACTGGGAATTAAAGCGATCCGCACCAGCGTGTACCATCCGCAAACAGATGGGCTGGTGGAGAGATTAAACAAAACGCTGAAAACCATGATCCGTAAATGTATGCACGAGGACAACAGAATTGGGATAAATGGTTGGACCCCCTAATGTTTGCGATGCGGGAGGTACCCCAGGCCTCAGTTGGTTTTGCACCTTTCGAGTTATTGTACGGCCTGAGGCCTCGCGGAGTGCTGGACGTCATTAAAGAAAGCTGGGAGGAGGGTCCAAGCTCCAGCAAAAATGAAATTCAGTACGTCATGGACATGCGAGCAAAACTCCACAAGGTGGGGCACTTTTCACGTGAGAATTTGCTCCGTGCCCAAGAGCGTCAGCGGCGCACGTATAACAGGGGGACCCAACTACGCAAATTCACACCGGGAGAAAAAGTACTTGTATTGCTTCCAACCTCAAGCTCCAAATTACTTGCAAAGTGGCAGGGACCCTTTGAGGTCACACGGCATGTGGGTGATGTCGATTACGAGGTTCGACGCTCGGACCGACGCGGAGACACGCAGATTTACCATCTGAACCTGCTGAAGGCATGAAAAGAGGCGGAGCCTGTTTCCATGGTGACAGTAGTGAGGGAGGAGGAGGAGTTGGGGCCGGAGATCCCGTGCTCTGGCCCGGCCCCTCAGCTGTCCTGTGACGACCAGCTCACATTGGCGCAGAGAGCGGAGGTTGCTGAGTTACAGCGGCGCTACTCGGATGTGTTCTCCTCGCGGCCCGGTCGCACGGATCTCATCCGACATCATATTGAGACCAGCCCGGGGGTTACGGTGCGGTCTCGGCCATATCGGCTTCCCGAACACAAGCGCAAAGTGGTTCGGGAGGAATTAAAAACCATGCTTGAGTTGGGGGTGATAGAAGAATCCCACAGCGCGTGGTGAAGTCCCGTTGTTCTGGTTGGGAAGAGGGATGGGACTGTGCGGTTCTGTGTGGATTACCGCAGGGTGAATGAAATATCACGTTTTGACGCGTACCCAATGCCTCGGGTCGACGAGCTCCTAGATCGGCTGGGCACTGCTCGTTTTTTCACGACACTGGATTTGACCAAGGGCTACTGGCAGATTCCCTTGTCACCAGAGTCCCGAGAAAAAACGGCCTTCTCCACTCCGGAAGGTTTGTACCAATTTGTGACACTTCCGTTTGGCTTGTTCGGTGCGCCTGCCACGTTCCAGCGTCTCATGGACCGCGTGCTGCGCCCCCACGCTGCGTACGCGGCTGCCTACCTGGATGATGTCATCATCCAGAGTGGCAGCTGGGAAGAACACATGTGGCGGGTGGGGGAGGTGCTCGAGTCCCTGAGGCGGGCGGGGCTCACCGCCAACCCGGCGAAGTGCGCAGTTGGCCGGAGGGAGGTACAGTATCTGGGGTACCACTTGGGGGTGGGGTTTTGTCTACTCCAGGTAGACAAAACAGCGGCAATCGCGGCCTGTCCACCCCCCAAGACAAAAAAAGAGGTGAGGCAGTTTTTGGGACTGGCAGGCTATTACCGCCGGTTCATTCCCCGGTTCGCGGACTTGACCGGCCCACTGACTGACCTCACCCGAAAGGGTGCTCCAGAACTGGTCCAGTGGACGGAGCAGTGCCAGTGGGGGTTTGAGAAGGTAAAAACAGCACTCTGCGAGGAGCCGGTGCTGCACATGCCTAACTTTGACCTCCCTTTCTGTCTGCAGGCGGACGCGTCGGGCCGGGGGGTGGGGGCGGTGCTGTCCCAGCGGGTGGGGGACGTCGACCGCCCCGTGCTGTACATCAGCCGGAAACTCTCGGACCGGGAGGAAAGGTACAGCACGGTGGAGAGGGAGTGCCTTGCCATCCGGTGGGCGGTCGGGGCCCTCCGCTACTACCTGTTGGGGCGTGCCTTCAATCTCTGCTCGGACCACAAACCGCTCCAGTGGCTCCACCGCATGAAGGACGCCAACGCACGGATCACCCGGTGGTATCTGGCATTACAGCCCTACAACTTCCGGGTGGTCCACAGGCCGGGTGCGCAGATGGCCGTGGCCGACTTCCTCTCTCGCCCCGCTATGGGCGGTGTGGGGAGGAGTGGGCACGGCCGAACGGCTGCCCGGCCTGAGTCTAGCGGTGGAGGCATGTGGAGAGGGGCGTGGTTCACGCGTTCCCTGCGGGCGGGGTGTGTGCAGGGGCCGGCCATGAAGCGGCAGACAGGTGAGTGGATTTCTCAGCTGGAACGAGTTATCTAATCACCTGTTCCTTTATTAGCAGCGTCGGAGACCATGAGGGGGGGGTGTGGGCTGGAGAGCACGAGAGCGACACCACGAGAGCGGTGCTGAAAAGCAGAGGTGAGGACACCAAGGAGGAGATGAAAAGCCAACTGACACGTGTGTGCAATATAATTAAAACTATTGTAAACCGCCGCAGCAGAGTGGTGTGCCCTTTCTTGTGGTCCCAGGAGAACCCGGTACAGAGGTCTCGTCACACCGTGATTGATCATTTCACCTTGATAAACTCACAGATTGAATGGCGCTAGCACACTAGCTTAAATGCTGACATGAAAACAAGAGATATTAACATCTTTCACTATTAAGAAATGACATACTTCAACTTAAACTTATATAAACACATTACTGTTTGAACAACTAAGCTAATCAAGTGTGCACATTGAACCTACAAGCTGGGCTGTCATAGCACAGAATGATTGACCCAAGAAATAAGAGATGGAAGTTGTTTTACGGTGGACAAGTCGCCACCTCATCACAGGGCCAACACAGATAGACAGACAACATGCACACTCACATTCACACACTAGGGCCAATTTAGTGTTGCCAATCAACCTATCCCCAGGTGCATGTCTTTGGAGGTGGGCGGAAGCCAGGGTACCCGGAGGGAACCCATGGAGTCACGGGGAGAACATGCAAACTCCACACAGAAAGATCCCGAGCCCGGGATTGAACCCAGGACTACTCAGGACCTTCGTATTGTGAGGCACATGCACTAACCCCTGGACCACCGTGCTGCCCGCAACCTAAAACTAGTGAATGCACAATTTAAAATGACAAATACCTTGGCCAGTGTCAATTGTTAATCGACCTTTACTCTTGTCGACCACAACATCCGTTAGTTACTTTTCAAATTTTCTTGTAGTCAGACGATATTTTCGTGGAGTAGATGGAATTTTTACCTGACATGTTTTGACTGTCATCTGCAGTTTTCTTCAGAAAGGTCACCTGACCACTGTGACGTGTTCTTATAGGCGTGGCCAACCAGGCAGACCTGTCAAGTCTACCCGGTTGCACAACTCACCGCCACTTGATGGTCAATAGAGGAGGGAGTCCCAGGTATGTGAGAGCATGAATCCTCCCTCTTCTTGATTGATGGTTTCCTCAATTTGATCGCCTCCTTAATCCATCGTTTGAATTTGTTACTTTATGTCCCAATGATTTTGGCTGTTGTCCCAGTCCATGATGTGGTTATTTATTTTGCAATGATCTGATATGGCTGATTTTAAGATTTCCTGTTTAGAATTTTGTTTAAGGCTTCCAGTGAACCTTCCAGTTGTCCCTTTTTCACATTCTTTCTGATGTTCTTTCTTTCTTGTGTTGAATGTCCTTCCTGTTTCTCCGATGTATGATTTTCTGCATGATTTGCATGAAGAAAACTGCAGATGACGGTCAAAACATGTCAGGTAAAAATTCCATTTACTATACCAAAATACAATTGGCCCTAGTGTGTCAATGTGAGTGTGAATGTTGTCTGTCTATCTGTGTTGGCCCTGCGATGAGGTGGCGCCTTGTCCAGGGTGTACCCCGCCTTCCGCCCGATTGTAGCTGAGATAGGCTCCAGCGCCCCCCGCAACACCGAAGGGAATAAGCGGTAGAAATGGATGGATGGATAGATATACCAAAATATTGTCTGACTACAAGAACATTTGTAAAGTATATAAATAACAAGACATAATGAACCCTTTTGAACCAACATTATCATAACTAAAAAGTGACACAAGATGGGGTTAGTCTAAAATCAATCACTTTGAATTGCAAGTGCAATTTACATTCGCGTCAAAGATAGCTGAATGTGCGTCAAAGCGCAGAGGTTTTGGCGTCTTAGTGCTGCAGTCTAACCGTAATTTAAAACGGAAGTTGTCAGAGAGACATTGCGTCGCCACGCTGTCTTTTATCGGTGCAGCTAACCCTGAACTCTGACTGGCAGGGTCCTAAAGTCATTCCTCTTACTCTTAAAAAAACATTGCTTTTTTTTTACAATTGCTTATTCAGCCCCACCAGTACAGACTTGTACTGAACCATGCATGGCCTGATAGTTGGAGGCTTCTAACTTGCGTGATATATTCTTTGATGTGCATGAGGTATTAATCGTCCGGAATAGGACCTTTGACTTTGAAATATGGTGCGACTTGATTTTACTCTATAACAGTAATTCTCTAACTTTTTTCACCAAGTATTACTTCAGAAAAAACTTGGTTCTTCAAGTATCACCATAACGACCAACATCAAAATACAGTAGCATAGTAGGGCTAACTATTCATTAAAAACAAGGCAGATGTTTTGTTCAACAAATATATTTAATATTTTTTCCCACTGTAACATTACAAAGTTTTGAACTTTGCCAATGAAAAGCTACAGCTTATGCCAGCCTAACATTACAGTTTTGCATGTTTTGCAGTACACACCCCTCCAATAATCACACAAACTACAACTGACCATACAGCTTTAAATTGTACAGAAAACTATTGATATTATTCCTGCAATTTTTACACAGCATACCTGTGATTATTCACTAATATGCATCTAATGTTGCATTTATGTAGCACTGACAGCATACCTGTGATTATTCACCAATATGCATCTAATGTTGCATTTATGTAGCACTGCTCTAAAAAGCTATTCGTCAATTTGACGTTAAATAACATGAAGTGTGAAAATGCATGTCTATGTGTGTGAGTGGAAAAAAATAGAGTGTCATAGTGGGAAAATGCACCTTGACAAAAGAAATTCGACAGGCCGAACGCCTGTCCAAGAAATAAGCAGTTCATGCTTTGATGACTAGAATTCAGCATTGTTATTTTTCAGCGACTAAGCCTCTGATAGTCCTCGCTGTGGCCCAAGTCCAACATCCCGTAAGGATTGCTGGAGACAAAATTGACCTGGGTGCTCTGTCAGATGTTTATGGATCCAAACTACAACTCACCTCCTAATGTAGTTATTGAAAGACACTGATCTGAGAATAAGCCACTCTATGATAAATTGATGCAGGCATAGTCTCCTGAGTGGGCTCCACTGTGGTGCCTTCTTGATTATACCTCACCGCTGCCCAAAATATAACTAGAAATTCATGGTCAGACCACACTGTAAAGCACCAAACCGTCCAATTGTTTATGATACTGTACAGCTTATAGTATGTAAAACAGATGTGCCCTGATTTTGGTTACAGCTGATTTATAAATCTGATTTTATAAACATAATATTGTTATATACAATATATACACAGTAAGTTTTAGCAAAATACAGCTAATTACGGACACATAACCGCCATAACCACAACACCAGGGAGAGCTCCACAAACCACATCAAACCCAGATTCCGATCTAACAAAGGTCCTAACTCATTCTCCTTCTATGCCACATCAATATGGAATGCACTCCCAACAGGTGTAAAAGAAAGTGCATCTCTATCCTCCTTCAAAACCGCACCAAAAGAACTTCCACTAACTTCCTTGCACACTACACCGCTACAACAAAAATGACGGGGAGAAGACGCTGCCAAAGGTGAGCCACGTAAATAAGACCGCCCACAAAACAGCGCATCCGGAAGCAACTGTCAGAAAGCGGCTTGAAGATGATCTGTAAAACATAATCTATGCAACATTTTGACCAAAGAACCACCTTTACATGTTATGTAGACCACAAGGAAGTGTTTTACATTTAGAAAAAAATTATAATAATATGACTCCTTAAATGTGCTTTAATAATCCGGTGCGCCTAATATATGAAAAAAGATCGAAAATAGACCATTCATCGGCAGTGCGCCTTATAATCCGTTGCACCCTATGGTCCGCAAAATACGGTGCTTATTTTTGTTTTTAATTGTCCAAAAAGGTTCTACAGTATTTCATCTATAAATAAAACATCAAAGTTTGCCTTCTATGATGTTTTTAGCAGGCTCCTTTTAAATAAGTTACATACACTAACCGGTATCTACGCAGTACATCACAAACATGCAATGTATGCTGTATTCCATCCATCCATCCATTTTCTACCGCTTATTCCCTTCGGGGTCGCGGGGGGCGCTGGAGCCTATCTCAGCTACAATCGGGCGGAAGGCGGGGTACACCCTGGACAAGTCGCCACCTCATCGCAGGGCCAACACAGATAGACAGACAACATTCACACTCACATCCACACACTAGGGCCAATTTAGTGTTGCCAATCAACCTATCCCCAGGTGCATGTCTTTGGAGGTGAGAGGAAGCCGGAGTACCCGGACGGAACCCACGCAGTCATGGGGAGGACATGCA
Source organism: Entelurus aequoreus (assembly GCF_033978785.1). NCBI lineage: Eukaryota > Metazoa > Chordata > Actinopteri > Syngnathiformes > Syngnathidae > Entelurus > Entelurus aequoreus. The sequence goes on from NC_084739.1 coordinate 41,450,154, forward strand.
AACTCCACACAGAAAGATCCTGAGGCCGGGATTGAACTCACGACTACTCGGGACCTTCGTTTTATGATGATGTAAATGCTGTGTTTTAATATTATTTATAAATGAGAAACAATTTACAACTCACACTGGTCTATGAATGTGAGTGGCAGTATTACCTTGCAAATGAGATTCTTAATTTTAAGTGGACATTCCTTGGGAAATAAAACATAAAAAACTTCAAATTTCAAAAGGTGTTGACTGCCAGCAGTCATAATGGGCAGAAAATGGCTGTTGCACAAAATGCAGAGGCAATTGTGGTCGAGAGCTTGGAACTCAAGTACACTTGAGGGGGTTTCTTGCATTGAATAAAGAGAGCAGGAGAGAGATTGTTACTATAACAATCTACAAGGTTAAGGTTGCTTCTCTTTCTTCCCCTCCATTTTCCTGCATTCTTTCGTATCTCAAGTTATCATTACGTATATGTATTGTTGCATTTGAACAATTGTATTGTTGATAATAAAGGTAAAGTATTGGTATTGTTTATTATCAATAGCACTATTTCTATTGGTATTCATATTGCTCCATTTTTAGTGTAATAATGCTCATTGTCATTTCTGTATTATTTTTTTTTTAATTTTCGCTAACTGCTTATTTGCTATTACTTTTACCATCATATTTGTACATGTCGTATTTGCTGATGTTGCTCTGTTGTTGTTGTTGTTGTTGTGTTTGCTGTTGTTGTTTTTGTCTCTCTGTCTAATCCCCCTCTTGTCCCCACAATTCCCCCCTCTGTCTTCCTTTTTCTCTCTTTCTATCCCCTCCTGCTCCGGCCCGGCTGCACCAAATGATAATATAAATACATTTAATAAAGTCAAAATACAAGTAAGGCAACAAGAGAAGTATCCTACACTTCTCTTTTGTAAAGTAAATCTGAACAGCCGATATGGGCATCTACATCTGCTATATGATTTGCCTGAGAAGCTGGGCAGGACATTATAAAAATAAAAAATAAAAAAAATAAAATAAAATAAAATAAAATAAAAAAGAACAAAGAGAGCACAGTCTTATTAATTCAAATTCTTTGTATGTTAAAAATACTTGGCCAATTAAGCTGTTCTGATTCTGATTCTGATTCTGGTGATGTTGAAAGATATGAGAATGGACATGAAATGTATAATTGAATACGTTAAGGTATTGAAGAATGATAATGCATAATTTTGTAAACAAATAGATGAGCTGGAAGAAATAAGTAGATGCTTCAAATAAATAAAACAATGAAAATTATGACATTAAATTGCCTTATATTATACTGATATTAAAGATTATAATTATTTATTTGTACCCACAGGTAGTTTTGGATGGCAGTGAGAGACATTCATACAAAACATTATAATGAATAAATAAAAACAGTAAAATAGATACAAAAGTCGTCATCATCCTGTCATCATTTTATGCTGCCTCATAAAGTCATAAAGTGCATTTAGTATGGACAGTGGCTACCCCGAAAGTGCATGGCATAAAGTGCAAAAGGAAAAATAATGAACAATCAATGAATAAAAGTCAAACGTGTGACCAAACTTGCTCCTCTAGCCCTCTATTTGGTCTGTATGCAAACTGCATTAGATCTAGTGCTACTATCGGGATATTGGTCTTGACAAGTCTCTCAAAGGATTTCATAACTATTGGACAACTACCGTATCCTTTCAGATGGCAGAGACACGTTGAGACTGTAAAGACTTGTTGAAAATAAAATGAAAGCGAGGGCTCAGTTTCCTGGCACAAAATGTAAGTAAGCATCTGGCCCATAACTCTTTGTTACTTTAACTAAGAACAATTATTTTTCCACATTTCTGAGGTCTATAATACAATGCTGGTCATCTATCAGTTCATGTCTCAGCTCCTGCTTATTGTCAAAACGGTTGTAAAACCCATTTAGAGCATTTGCAAGCTCAATGTCTGAGTCGAAGCCATCTGTACTAATCTGCCTACTCTTTGAGCTTTGAAGGCCTCCTATGTTTTTATACTAAACCAAGCAAAGACAATGGTATTTGTAACCAATTTATCCTCTAGCTGAGATTTGTATTTCTGTTTGACCTTTGAGATTTTTGTCTTCAGCTCTCAATTAATTGCGTGAAAGTCAGAAGAGGATGCTCCCTTATAAAAACTGGCCATCACAGATGAATTGACGCACACATGAACAATGTGATTGTGACTGGGCTCCAGATCACATGCAGGCTTTATGCAAGGCCAGCTAAGAAAAGAGGAGGAAAACAAAATGATGAGCAACACGTGGGCATTTTTCTGCAATTAGTTGTTAATAACATCAAAACATGTGTTCCAATGTCCGACAGGAAAACCACCACACAGATCAATATCATAAACATCAAATCAGCTGTAATCATTAATAATCTACAACAACAATAATGCCAAATTCAACAAGTAAAACATCCCAGTCACTGACAATCACCAAGAAGCTATTGCATAATTGATATCCCAAAATACTTGAAGTGGGTGATTTAATCCACACTACACTCAAGTTAAAGTTAAAAGTCCCAATGATAGTCACACACACACTAGATGTGGTGAAATTATCCTCTGCATTTGACCAATCCCCATGTACACCCCCTGGGAGGTGAGGGGAGCAGTGAGCAGCAGTGGTGGCCACGCTTAGGAATCATTTTGGTGATTTAACCCCCAAGTCCAAACCTTAATGCTCAGTGCCAAGCAGGGAGACAATTGTCCCATTTTTATAGTCTTTGGTATGACTCGGCCGGGGTTTGAACTTACTACCTTCCAGTCTGAGGGCGGACACTCTAATAACCACGAGGCCACTTAATGTCTCCAATTATTTTTGAAATATAACATAAACCTATTTATTTGTATTTATTAAGAAATATTTCAACTCTCCGACTATATTTTGTTTACTGTTTTTACTTTTCATTCTTTCTTTTTCCTTAGCTCTGCACATGCTTTATAGTGACATTTTATTTAAAGCTCCTATTTGCTATGTACATATATTGTTGTATATTCAGGGGTGTACCTCAGTCACATATAGGCAGGAAATGGTGACCAATGACACAAAGGCAGTTATTCCCTCCTTTAATAGGTTGTAGTGTTGTCCCGATACCAATATTTTGGCACCGGTACTAAAATGTATTTCGATACTTTTCGGTACTTTTGTAAATAAAGGGGACCACAAAAAATGGCATTATTGGCTTTATTTTAACTAAAAATCTTAGGGTACATTAAACATATGTTTCTTATTTCAAGTTTGTCCTTAAATAAAATAGTGAACATACTAGACAACTTGTCTTTTATTAGTAAGTAAACAAACAAAGACTCCTAATTTAGTCTGCTGACGTATGCAGTAACATATTGTGTCATTTATCATTCTATTATTTTGTCAAAATTATTAAGGACAAGTGGTAGAAAATTAATTATTAATCTACTTGTTCATTTACTGTTAATATCTGCTTACTTTCTATTTTAACATTTTCTATCTACACTTCTGTTAAAATGTAATAATCACTTATTCTTCTGTTGTTTGATACTATACATTAGTTTTGGATGATACCACAAATTTAAGTATCGATCCGATACCAAGTCTTTACAGGATCATACATTGGTCATATTCAAAGTCCTCATGTGTCCAGGGACATATTTTATAAACATAATATACATTTTTTTTAAACGAAAGAAGATGTTGTGATGCCAAAAAATATCGACATAATCATAGTAGTGTCGACTAGATACACTACTTCACTTGGTATCATTACAGTGGATGCCAGGTGTAGATCCACCAATGGCGTTTGTTTACATTTTGACGCCGGTGAGCCGGTGTGCTTGGATGACAACATATGTTGCTCCAAAACCTGTATGTACCTTTCAGCATTAATGGCGCCTTCACAGATGTGTAAGTTACCCATGTCTTGGGCACTATTACACCCCCATACCATCACAGATACTGGCTTTTACACTTTGCGCCTATAACAATCCGGATGGTTCTTTTCCTCTTTGGTCCGGAGGACACGACGTCCACAGTTTCCAAAAACAATTTGAAATGTGGACTCGTCAGACCACAGAACACTTTTCCACTTTGTATCAGTCCATCTTAGATGAGCTCAGGCCCAGCGAAGCCGACGGCGTTTCTGGGTGTTGTTGATAAACGGTTTTCGCCTTGCATAGGAAAGTTTTAACTTGCACTTACAGATGTAGCGACCAACTGTAGTTACTGACAGTGGGTTTCTGAAGTGTTCCTGAGCCCATGTGGTGATATCCTTTACACACTGATGTCGCTTGTTGATGCAGTACAGCCTGAGGGATTGAAGGTCACGGGCTTAGCTGCTTATGTGCAGTGATTTCTCCAGATTCTCTGAACCCTTTGATGATATTACGGACCGTAGACGTCGAAATCCCTAAATTCCTTGCAATAGCTGGTTGAGAAATATTTTTCTTAAACTGTTCAACAATTTGCTCACGCATTTGTTGACAAAGTGGTGACCCTCGCCCCATCCTTGTTTGTGAATGACTGAGCATTTCATGGAATCTACTTTTATACCCAATCATGGCACCCACCTGTTCCCAATTTGCCTGTTCACCTGTGGGATGTTCCAAATAAGTGTTTGATGAGCATTCCTCAACTTTATCAGTATTTATTGCCACCTTTCCCAACTTCTTTGTCACGTGTTGCTGGCATCAAATTCTAAAGTTAATGATTATTTGCACACAAAAAAAAGTTTATCAGTTTGAACATCAAATATGTTGTCATTGTAGCATATTCAACTGAATATGGGTTGAAAATTATTTGCAAATCATTGTATTCCGTTTATATTTACATCTAACACAATTTCCCAGCTCATATGGAAACGGGGTTTGTATAAAATGCTACTTATAATTCAATTTGACAACAACAAGAAAGTTTGATCATATTACGCCTATACTGGCTACCTTGCACTGGCTTCCCCATGCACCTAAGATGCGACTTTAAGATTTTACTACTTACGTATAAAATACTACACGGTCAAGCTCCTGCCTATCTTGCCGATTGTATTGTACCATATGTCCCGGCAAGAAATCTGCGTTCAAAGAACTCCGGCTTATTAGTGATTCCCAGAGCCCAAAAAAAGTCTTCGGGCTATAGAGCGTTTTCTATTCGGGCTCCAATACTATGGAATGCCCTCCCGGTAAAAGTTAGAGATGCTACCTCAGTAAAAGCATTTAAGTCTCATCTTAAAACTCATTTTTATACTCTAGCCTTTAAATAGACTCCCTTTTTAGACCAGTTGATCTGCCGTTTCTTTTCTTTTCTTTTCTACTCTGCTCCCAACCCGGGGTGGACCGCTAGCCTGTCCATCGGATGGGGACATCTCTACGCTGCTGACCCGTCTCCGCTCGGGATGGTTCCTGCTGGCCCCACTATGGACTGGACTTTCGCTGATGTGTTGGACTTTCTCAATATTATGTCAGACCCACTCGACATCCATTGCTTTCGGTCTCCCCTCTCCAAGGTTTCTCATAGTCATTCACATTGACGTCCCACTGGGGTGAGTTTTCCTTGCCCGTATGTGGGCTCTGTACCGAGGATGTCGTTGTGGCTTGTACAGCCCTTTGAGACACTTGTGATTTAGGGCTATATAAATAAACATTGATTGATTGATTGATTGATTGAATTCATGCAGTTCATTGGCATCTTCCGAAAAAAACAAAGTTTTATATTATTTTTCTTCAAAGGTCTCATTTGCTCTTTCCAAAAGTCTGACAATGCTGCTGCTCCTGGTCCTTCCAGCCCCATGCTCTCGTTTTCTTTCTGCCCTCCTCAGGATTCCTTTATCACTCTCAAATTAGCCCAAAGCAGCCAAAGGCGTCAGTTGCTTTGCTGTGTTTCATTCTGGGAGCTGTATTGGTGGCTGTGCTGGTGTGATGGCGCAGCTGCAACCAGACAGGCTTCCCCCTGCCAGACTAATTCCACCTGTCTTCCGCTTTTCCCAGCCACAGCCACCAGTCCCCTGGCTAGCCTCTGAGCTAGCACCAGCCACCAGGCTAGCCAGCCGCCGAGCTAGCATCAGTCCCTCGGCTAGCCCCTGAACTAGCACCCGTCCCTCGGTTAACCCCTGAGCTAGCACCAGTCCCTCGGCTAGCCCCTGAGCTAGCACCAGTCCCTCAGCTAGCCCCTAAGCTAGCACCAGTCCCTCGGCTAGCCCCTGAACTAGCACCCGTCCCTCGGCTAACCCCTGAGCTAGCACCAGTCCCTCGGCTAGCCCCTGAGCTAGCACCAGTCCCTCAGCTAGCCCCTAAGCTAGCACCAGTCCCTCGGCTAGCCCCTGAGCTAGCACCAGTCCCTCGGCTAGCCCCTGAGCTAGCACCAGCCCCTCGGCTAGCCCCCGAGCTAGCACCAGTCCCCAGTATAGCCCCCGCATCTCCTCCAGCTCCCAGGCTGACCCCCACGTCTCCTCCAGCTCCCAGGCTGGCCCTGACCTTCGCCCCTCGGCCAGTAGCGCCGGCCACTGCACTTCGGCCAGTAGCGTCGACCTTTTCACCTCGGCCAGCAGCGCCGACCTCTGCACCTCGGCCAGCGGCGCCGACCTCTGCGCCTCGGCCGGCGGCGCCGACCTCTGCACCTCGGCCTGCGGCGCCGACCTCTGCACGTCGGCCTGCGGCGTCGACCTCTGCACCTCGGCCTGCGGCGTCGACCTCTGCACCTCGGCCTGCGGCGTCGACCTCTGCACCTCGGCCTGCGGCGTCGACCTCTGCACCTCAGCCTGCTGCGTCCACCTCTGCACCTCGGCCTGCGGCGTCCACCTCTGCACCTCGGCCTGCGGCGTCCACCTCTGCACCTCGGCCTGCGGCGTCCACCTCTGCACCTCGGCCTGCGGCGCCGACCTCTGCACCTCGGCCTGCAGCGCCGACCTCTGCACCTCGGCCTGCAGCGCTGACCTCTGCACCTCGGCCTGCAGCACCGACCTCTGCACCTCGGCCAGCTCCTCAGCTGCCCTCCTCTGCACCTCGGCCAGCTCCTCAGCTGCCCTCCTCGTCTCCGGCTACGATGACGTCTGCCGCTTCCACGCCACCGAAGACGTCTGCCGCTTCCACGCCGCCGATGACGTCGGCCGCTTCCACGCCGCCGAGGACGTCCGCCGCTTCCACGCCGCCGAGGACGTCCGCCGCTTCCACGCCGCCGAGGACGTTCGCCGCTTCCACGCCGCCGAAGTAGTCCGCCGCTTCCACGCCGCCGAAGAGGTCCGCCGCTTCCACGCCGCCGAAGACGTCCGCCGCTTCCACGCCGCCGATGACAACGTGCCTTCCTCCTCGTGTCCGGCGGGACGCACCACGGCGCCATTCGCGTCCGCCTTACCAACGGCCAAGAAGTCGACCGTTCCTTGTTCATCCACCTCGCCGGCCGCAGCGGCGGTCTACTCGCCGCCGCCACCAGACTTGTCCCCGATGGCTTATGAGACACTTGGGCCGGCGACCCACCACCAGTTCTCCCCTCCGCCCTCCCTTGTCTCGTGAGTATGTTCATTTGTCTGTCTTGGGACATCTGGAATCTGTCCATAGGGGGGGGGGATACTGTTACGGCGCACGCGCAGTCTGCATCTCCCTCATCTGCGGGAGCACATGGAGGATCCGCTGACAGCGCGCCCGGACACGCCCATGCTCGCGCTGAGAGCACCGCGCCCACGCAGCTACAAGCCTGCTGATGATTGGCAATCGACACACCTGCAATAGATGAGGGTGAGCCGCTTAAAAGACCAGTGGACCCATGGATGCATGCGGGAACTTAGTTTTCTCATGGTGACCCGTAAGCGAAGCTTTAGCTCTCTCTCCTTGTTTTCCTCTCCGTGCCTTAACCCCCCCTGTCTTCTTCCGTGTCCCTGCAGTACCCTCCGTCGCCTGGACAGTGAGCTGTACGTCTCACTTTTCCCTGGATCTCCCCACCTGTGTTTTTGGACTGCATTCCTCGTTCCTGACTCCTCGCTCGCCCCTGGACTTGACGCCCCTCTCAGCCCCACGGACCCCCACTTGAATCCCGGATCACCTGTCTGCCCCCTGGACTTCCTCTTCTCTCGTTCACAACTTTGGTAAAACACATTCCAGTTAAATACTACACATAGTCTTACACCATACACACTCTTGTATTCTAGTTCACACCCCATTCCCTTAGTTTAGTTGTATTGTTTAGTATTATTATATATATATATTGTCTATATATATAATAAATATTTGTATATACTTCCCCCTGGTGTATGTTTGCCGTCACCTCCCCCTAGTTGAAACACAACATATATATATATATATATATATATATATATATATATATATATATATATATATATATATATATATATATATATATATATATATATATATATATATATATATATATATATATATATATATATATATGTATGTATACATATATTTATATATATATATTTATATATATATATATATATATATATATATATATATATATATATATATATATATATATATATATATATATATATATATATATACACATATACATATATATATATATATACATATATATATATATATATATATGTATATATATATGTATATATATATGTATATATATATATATGTACGTATACATATATATATATATATATATATATATATATATATATATATATATATAAATATATGTATACATACATATATATATATATATATATATATATATATATATATATATATATATATATATATATATATATATATATATATATATATATATATCTGTATACATATATATATATATACATATATATATATATATATATATATATGTATATATATATATATATATATATATGTATATATATATATATATATACATATAGATAGACTGCACTCCTTTTTTGCTCTCTCAGAAGACATAGCCCTCTGCGTGTTTCCATACATGCAAACCTTCAGGCCCTCTGTGTTGTTAATGTGCCTTTGTGATGTTTTTAGAGGTGATGACAAGCAATAAAAAGGCCAATGGTTCTACAAGGTACCCTGTAGTTTGTAATTTTGATGTCACAGAATAATGGGTTCGGAAATAAGAAAATCCCTCACTGAGTGACATATTGGTGTTAGTGATACCGTGACTAATTGCTGTGGAAATTTGGATGGCGAAAAATCCCAACAGAGAGAAAGATATTGTTCGAGATAGGGGACCTGCAATTAACGCTAATTAATATGAAAAAAGGGGTCTTAAGTCAGCAGAAATTAAAAGAAAAGTTTAACCATCGCTTCAAATTGGTGACACAAGGCAATTTAATTAGAGCCGTTGCAGTTGAAGAGCATCTGAAATGTATCAGGGGTAAATTTTAAAGAGGAAAATATTGATTCTGTTTGGCAGATAAATAATCTAATAACGCTCACACTTTATTCATTTAAACATTCTACATCATTTTTTATAGCTAATGTTGTGTGCAGTCATGTATCTTTTAACATTTAATGTAGAATAGAATGGAATGGAATAGAATAGAATATAAAATATATTATACAACGTGACAGCATGACGAAAATAGGTGCAGTTGAAATATATTAAAACAATAAATAACATGCTAAAAAAATTAAGTACACAAATACCATTATGAACAGCAGTGCAGCAGTGAAAAATAGTGCAATCTATTTCAATCAATCAATCAAAGTTTATTTATACAGCCCTTAAGTGCCTCAAGGGTTTCACAAACCACAGCGGCACTAGATCTGCACCCACATCTGGGAAAGAAAAAAATCAACCCAATGGGACAATGAGAAACCTTGGGACGGGTCACAGATTATCCAAATGGCCCATGGGTAAAAACGATTTTAACTCTGTCCTGCAGCGAGACCAAGCAATGTCCTCTAGGGAGGGTTGGCCGATAATCTTCTCCGCTGTCCTGGTCACCCTCTGCGGGGCTTTCATGTCTGCAGCAGAGCGGGCGGAAAACCCCACAGTTATGCAGCGCATCAGCACTGGCTCTTTGAAGATACCTGCAGTTTCTCCTCAAGTTGGTTCCTCTGAAGCACAGGAAGAAAGTGGGGTCTCTGCTGTGCCTTTTTGATCTGTGCTAGAATTTTGACAGTCCTTGTGAGGTCCTCGGCGATGCACGTTTCCAGAAACTTAAAGAGTCCACAGTCTCCACACATGCTCCATTTACTACAAGTGGAGCATGTTATCGTTTAGGTCTCCTAAAACCAATGACCATCTCCTTGGTCTTTGTGATGTTCAGCCTCAGGTTGTTCTTGGCGCACCACCCTGACAGCATTGGTATTTCTTCCCTGTTGGCTGTTTCATCACCCTTCCCGGATTACGCTGAATGATACGCAGGCAAAGGGACTACTTGTAGTTTGTTACGTGCAATGTTTAACTATATGGGCAGAACTTCAGAAAAAACTTAAGGTTGAAAACCAAATCATACGAAAAGTGGGGCGTTCGTTTAACGAGTTAGGTGCAATGTTCCCTCTAAGGTGCACGCCTGCGCAGTTGCGCACTACTCACGCGTCCTCTGCGTGCAGCAAATCTATGCCACACACAAAATCAAATCCCATCTGAACTCCAAATAAAATAAACACACACAAATGTATTGTAATTTAACAGTGAGTGACAGGTGACGACAAGCGGCCATAACATGTAAAACGATGTTCATCAACACTGTTTAATTATTTGTTGAGACGGTTTAATAGCAGTGTCGGTGTCATGAGCGGGCCTGGGTGGGCTAGGCCCGCCAACAGAGTAAGCTGTGCCCGCTCTGAGCTGGAAGCAATTTATTTTATTTGTATTTATTTATAAAAAAAAGATTATCAGTAATCAAAAAAAAGGCACATTGACTAAGACGATAAACCAAGTAACTGACATGTTTGTAAAAGTATAAATACAAGACAAAGAAGTTGACAATAACAAAATCCAATCATATTTAATTTTGTTTTGTCGATGGGTGGGGCAAATTTGGAATATATCCAATCACAGCTCTTAAATGGCCAGTCAGATGCTTTTCCCTGCGGGATAAGGAAGTCACCGCCAAAACCAATATGTGTGGCTTTAACATCTAATATTTGTACACCCGGGAAATAGTGAAGAGGACACATTTAATTTTAACTGCTATTATGCCATCAACAGGCGAGTCATCGTTTCTGATATTAGCACAACTGTAAATCTAATCTATTATTTGCTGCTATCAGTGTTGCGCCAAAAACTGATTCCGTGTCAAAAATGTATTCTTGCCACCGCGCCGCGATAGCATGTACTGCTTTTGGGCTTTTTCTGTCCACAACTGCTTACTAACTACATGTAGGACAAGCACTTATATTAGTGGATATCGTAAGGATGTGTTTGAAATTATTTAAGCCTTTATTGTGTCTGAAAAATGACAGAGTTTGCCATTTCTATGCCAATAATGAGATTGTAAAAGACTGTTATTGATCTGATGTTAATGTGCTGAAACATATTTCTTGATTAGAAGCTACATACAATAATTAACTGCTCTTTGTTCATGCACATAATAAATATCAATCAAGTTTTTGGATGTATCCATTCAAGAGAGTTACATATTTGATAATAAAGTACTGTTTACGTGTTTTATACCCGTAAAATAATTAAATATAAGATAAAGTACCTACAGTACTGTACTGTACGTGTTGAAATACCCTTTACAAAGCTTAAATGAACCTTAACAATATCTTAGTAATTCTAAATAATATTTTGATATTATAGTAACATATGCACAAATGAGATATATTAATATATCAAAATATTACTTTGCCTCACTTTTTGGCAACCAAGAATACATTGATTTAATGAATACATCCAAACACTTTATTAATATTTGTGATGTGCTTGAAAAAATAACAGTTCGTATTGTATGTAGCTTCTAAAGAAGAAAAAGGTTTCAGCACATCAACATTGGATCTACAACAGTCCTTTACAATAAATACCATATAAATGGTAAACTCTTTAATTTTAAAGACACTATAAAGGCCTTAATAATTTTAAACTCATATCATTATGATAACCACAAACATAAAGTGTTTGTCCTACATGCAGAAATTATTTGTGGTCAGACAGAGGCCAGCAATAAAGCTTTAACAAGTGTGCGCGCTACTGTGGCGGGAATACATTTTTAGCAGGAGCCCCCCTGAAACAATTTGATAACCCCCATTAAATATTTTGCAGCTGGGTCTGTTAAAAGGATTTCCATCCATCACTTTATTGAGCAAAACTGTTTGTTGTCAGCCGTAACCAATACAAAAACATTAGTAAAAAACTTCTATCTCGCAAAACGGGCCATTGTCTGCCATACAAACCAAGCCAAAACCAACTCTTTGTCATCTATCATATCAACAGCAGCCACCCACTCTTTCTCACTTGCGCCATTACACACACTTATGGAACTTAGCCAGTGATGCGTTTATAGCCACACAAAAAGTCAGACAACTAAAAGGGTAAATTAGAGTTCACACTGCAGGGTCAAATGTCCAATTCAGATTTTTTTGTCAAATCCGACCTTTGTAGTGGCTGTTCACATTCCAAAAAAAATATATATATATTTTTAATGTGAATGCAACCTGACCCGCATGTGGACATGACGTCATGACATCACACGCACTGCAGCGATTACGGAAGTAAACATGGATTCCACTCTAGTCGGTCTCAATACTGACGCATTTGTGGCAATTTTAAGGATTTTGTGCAATCAACGTCAACATTTTCTGAACAAAATTATTGCGCTTGGAAGATTGAGAAAGAAGAGGGAAAGTGTTTTGGCTATCGCAGTTTTACAGGATATTTTGCTTTGATGTCTGCTGGAACAGCGTATCTGTGGGTGAGCAGTCAGAAACAGGAGTGGTGGAACTTCCGGTGAGTTCCTAAACATTATTTTCACCCGTTTTCTGCTTCGTTGTCAATGATTAATTTTGTCACTGTCTATTTTGGTGAATTATTATGACGGATGAATGTGACCTGAGCACGAGAGCGTTCACATTGAGGACGCATCTATCTAATACATCCACATACGAAAGAGGCCTGCGACAGATATTAAAAATACGGAATTGCAATGTTCACACTGACATGAAAAAATCAGATACAGGTCGCATTTTGGCCAAAAAATTTAAATTGACGTGCAGTGTGAACAAGGCCTATGACTCCCGAATCAGATGTCAGCTTATTCTACTGTCATCTATTAAGAATGTTAATTTATAAATATTAATTTGTGAAATGTTGTTACTAGATTAGAGAAATGTTTATAAGAATATATATTTTACAGACAGAAAGTTACAGGAATGTACATTGTATCCCATGCTTACACCTAGCTGTGCAACATGTTAATGTTTTAAGGGGAACAAATGATTTCCAAAGCAAAACCCCCACCCAGACATACAATAGTAGTACAAAGCTCATGAAAACGAAAATGTCCTTGTTATTTTCATTGAAATCACCTATATCAGAAAAAGTATCTCATGGAAATGGCTGCTGTAATTTGATTAGAATAATAACACATTCAAATTGTTATGATGTCAGGTTTGAGACAGGTGTGCTGTTGGTATGGCCACATTGTGCACGTCTAATGTTGCTCACATGTGCTTCACTGAATGCTCAGGGAGTTTTTGTGTCTGCTCACACATATTAAAAATTAAAAGGAACATTGCTTACATTGAATATAAAAGCTCAACTTTCCCTTTGGGAGATTAGTGGTGACTCACCTTGTAAAACGGTGAGCTTTTTCAATTTTCCAAATAAAGTTTATTTTCCTACATTATACTGTGTACTTTAAGGAGAAGGAACTTAACAATTTATATGTAATTTATATTTTATATGTCAATTTATATGTTCTCTTTTTTAAAACACCAATGTCTCAAAACCGCCAAATCTTTTTCAGAACATTCTATCCATATAAAGTGAGCTATGAAACCCATAATTGGGACGGCGTGGCGTAGTTGGGAGAGTGGCCGTGCCAGCAACCTGAGGGTTCCTGGTTCAATCCCCACCTACTACCAACCTAGTCACGTCCGTTGTGTCCTAGAGCAAGACATTTCACCCTTGCTCCTGATGGGTCGTAATTAGGGCCTTGCATGGCAGCTCCCGCCATCAGTGTGTAAATGTGTGTGTGAATGGGTGAATGTGGAAATAGTGTCAAAGCACTTTGAGTACCTTGAAGGTAGAAAAGCGCTATACAAGTATAACCCATTATAATACAGAATAGTGTTTAACTTGCAATTTTTGGTTGGTTGACATTCTTAAACCAACATGAAAGCAACAATATACAGTTGAAACAAGGAGGAGTAACCCTATTCAAATTCCATTCGTGCTATCAATGAAAACCCAAAGAACATAGAAGGCGGACATTAAAGGCCTTATGCAAGCATTTTCTATTGTATTTTCTATAAACGCTGGTATTGTATACTGAATATTCACTACATCTGATGTATGACTTTAGATATTCCATTCATGTCTGTACAGACTTATTCCAGTAGATAAATGAGTGACATCCATGACCCTTTATGCCCCTGTAATCTTTAAAAAGAAACCAAGAAACTGTTGCCCTGAGGTTAAGGTCTTTGTTGTTTTTTCAACATCACATTGGTGGCCACGTGTGTTGGTAAAATGGTTATACAACATTTGTATTCCACTGATGGAGGGCAACTAATCATTCTTAATCGCAATAAAGCTCTCAAAGCTTATGATCAGAGCTCTGAGGGTTTGCTGATCAGCGTATAAGCATTGCAGTGTCTCCAGTGTCTTCATCAAAGCTAATGCTGGGTTCCACCCCCGTCCAGTTTTCGCTTGGGGACGCAAGCATTCAATATAGCAATTGTTCACTTCGCACCAGCTGCGTAATATAAAAGGGAGTCGAATGTAAAAGCCAAAAAAACAAAACAGAATGTAATGGAGTGGATCATAGAAATACAAGATTTAAAAGGTTCATTTGAATTTGACTTTTTAAACAATGTGGTTGACAACATTCCTTTTACCCATTGCAAGGTGTAGACGTACAAAAGTATGGAGGCATATAATTTCTTTACATCTGGGTTTACGAATTAGGCATTGCGCGATGAAAGACAATGTTGGACTTATCCATGCATGGTTAAGAGGAATCGGTGCCGAAAATGTCAAATTTTAAAGGTACTAACCAAATTCCATTGTTCACATAAAATCAAACAGAGCAATTCTCGATACTTGGGTTGTATATCCGGTTTCAGACTTCTCACCGGATCAAGCACTTAGTAGGCAAACAAACATATTTGTAACAGACTTCGCTCCAGGGGCGTCACTAGCTTTTAAGGACAGGGGGGGCTTAGCCCCCAGGAGATGCACAGGATGCGAGCAAACGTAGCGCACAAGCACAAAACTTCACAAACGGCTAACAGAGACTTAGAAATTAATCATTGTCAATATTATTATTTAAATCGGTTTATTTTCAATCTGTGTTCAGTACAACAACAAACATGGGTTTGCACAGTGACATTTTGTTTACAGCATCAACAAGAAACAATTACTTGCATGATCCTTCAAGATACACTGAAACACAATGAAAGTCATGGCATTAGCCACTATGTTATTCATTCACAACATAGAGGCTAATGCCACAACTTTAGCTCACAATACTATAATTGTTTGTTCCCAAATATTTTGAAGTTGCACAGATTACATTTTGGACACATATGTGACTAAAATGGTTGTAAATTCAAGCCCTGGAAATATTACTTAATTACTTGAATTAAAGTAATATCTGGTTCGGGATAATTTGGCTTGTATATAATATATTTATATATATATATATATATATATATATATATATATATATATATATATATATATATATATATATATATATATATATATATATATATATATATATATATATATATATATATTATGGCAAGCCGTTAAGGAAATTAAATATATATGGAAGTCTGAATAGAAATGAGAAACCTTTATATATACTGTAAATAAGAAAGACTTAGAGTCCATCTGCTGATCTGAAAAAGAGCCAAAGCTGTCAAAGAGCTGAGGGACCATCTTCAAAGTGCAATGCTGAAACAAATAATGCAAACAATAAAATGTAACTTCCAGGGTTTGAGATTAACGTAGTCCTGTCATCCCGGGGACGGTAAAAAAAATGCACGGGAAGGAATGAAATGCTCCCCGGGGACGATGGCTTTTAACCATTTTTTTCTTTTTATATATTTATTCATTTTACATTTTATATTAAATGTCTTGGTTTTTCCTCCCTCTGAAAATCCTATGAAATGTTTAACAAGCCATCCTATAATAATACAACAGCTATTAATGTAACAATACAATGAAACAAATATATTTAATTATGTTTTTTTCATTATTTTAACAATAGGCTAATGCATATTACTTTATATAGATTCTACAAGAAACACAAAACTTAAAAACTAAATTATTTACAATTGCAGACACAAGGTTCTTGTTCTGCAGTGCTGTGTGCTAATGTGCTTCGTACACCTGCAGGACCGCAAGAAAGGTCGCAGATAAAATGCGGACTGGATTTTGAGTGATGTGGGCATTTTCTATATGAACAAGTCCAAGGACCGCAAGAAAGGTCGCAGATAAAATGCGGACTGGATTTTGAGTGATGTGGGCATTTTCTATATGAACAAGTGGAATGGATTGGATAGTGACACACTAAAGGGGCTCTCTACCTTACACTATGAAGTGAGGGGAAACTGAGTGAATAATGACAGGTTATATGATTATTTATTTAAACTCATATCCGGGCCACTTTATAATGAACATGTCGGCATGTATTTGTAAAAAATAAAAATAAAAAAACAAAAAAATTGGATTTTCTTTTTTTTTTTTTTTTTTTTAACACCAAATTATTTAGGGGGGCTTAAGAAAATTTTAGGGGGGCTTGAGCCCCCCTAAAATAGGCCTAACAAGGCCAATGCTTTGCTCCACCTTTGCTAATACTCATTAACTCTACTTATTTCAGCACCTCAAAATCTGGTAATGAAAACTACAACTAAGATGCACATTACAATCATAATAATAAGTACAATACTTAAAGTATAAACACTTAACAAAAGACAAGACTGGCACATTCAACTTAATGCTATAAGACTACTTCCTGACTATGGCAACACACCGTAGTCAATAAACTACTGCCATTTAATGTCTTGCAAAGTCTAATGTATAATACATGCAACCTTTTTGTAACGCTTAAAAATTTGTCCCACGGACCGGGGGGGATGGTATGATATTTTTATTTAATTGTTTTAATTTTTTGTTTGTCAGAAAAAAATACAATCATGTGTGCTTACGGACTGTATCCCTGCTGACTGTATTGATCTATATTGATATATAATGTAGGAACCAGAAATATTAATAACAGAAAGAAACAACCCTTTTGTGCGAATGAGTGTGAATGAGTGTAAATGGGGGAGGGAGTTTTTTTGGTTGGTGCACTAATTGTAAGTGTATCTTGTGTTTTTTATGTTGATTTAATAAATATATATATATATATTTTTTTTATTATTATTTTTTTTTTTTAAATTTCTTGTGCGGCCCGGTACCAATCGATCCACGGACTGGTACCGGGCCGTGGCCCGGTGGTTGGGGACCACTGATGTAGACCACAAGGAGGTGAAGTCAACCAATTCATAATATAACTCCTTTAAGGCACCTTATGGTGCAAAAAAGACTGTACATTCTGGGTGGGACATAGTGCCAATAGAAGCTCTATCTGAGGCTTTTTTAGTGGTAACAGACAATTTGACCACGTGACCTCGACTGGTGTGTCTGTCTTTCTGATCTGTTGAGGCCTAATAATGATAAATGGGTTATACTTGTATAGCGCTTTTCTACCTTCAAGGTACTCAAAGCGCTTTGACAGTATTTCCACATTCACTCATTCACACACACATTCACACACTGATGGAGGGAGCTGCCATGCAAGGCGCTACCAGCACCCATCAGGAGCAAGGGTGAAGTGTCTTGCCCAAGGACACAACGGACGTGACTACGATGGTAGAAGGTGGGGATTGAACCCTAGTAACCAGCAACCCTCCGACTCTACCAACTTCGCCACACGTAATCAGATGTGCTCAGCAACATGGATAATGCATTGATGGAATTTTAATGTGCTTTGTCTGAGGAATGGTGCCGACTGTCAGAATGCATCGTTGACACAAAATGATGCAGCCTTGCACAAAGCTTTTGGTGGTGTTACAAATTACAACCCGACATGAACTAATTATGTTTCCTGCCAGTTAAGATAGCTTTGTGTGTGCAAATCCCAGCGGTAGTATTTCTCCTTCTGTAAGCGATCTTACCTGCTAATGAGGAGGACGGACAAGAGGGTCCCTGCAGATGCAAATGGACCCATGGCTGCAGAGGAAGCGGAGAGGCTTGGTAGATTTTAACTGGAATAAGAAAAACACAACAAAGAGGAACATGATGTTTAGCGTGATGCAAGACGTGGCGAATCGTGGCTTATGTTGCCTTGAAAAATCAACCTTTTTTTTTGGATCTGTATTGCAACAAATATTTCAAAACAAAATCATTTTTAAATCTAATGGCATGCATGACAGACAAAATTGTCAATTTTCAATCGTTGCAATCTTGTGCTTCAAATATAGTTTAGTGTGGAGGTAACCAAGTAATGGTTCTTCCTATCTGATCACCTCAAAGGCCCCTCTATCATTCTGGCTGCACCATGGGGACGTGCCTTTGGGATATTCTCTATACAGCATAATGACAGCTTGTTAATGACTTCCCACTGTGAAGACCGCATGGCTCCAAGCTGGAGATTTGGTTGCAAAGCAATAAGGGACATTGCGGTTTCCGTCAGTGCGGGTCCCTTTGTTTCCCTCTCTCTGCACTTGAAGCTGAAAGGAGACAGAAACTCTTCTGAGACGAGCACCTTCACTATTGGGAATCCTGCGGAAGGCAAACTAAGCTAAGGAAATATTCAATCATCTTACTTAAGAATAAATAAATACCGTGAATAAGAAGCGGTGAAAGCATCTCTCTTGGTAGTGCTGCCTCAGTGGCTTTAGATTTGGTCAGATAATGCACGTGTGTGGGTGTGTGTATAAATAAGAACAATCAAATAATAAATAAGCCTCGAAGATCAGTCAAAGTGTTGCAAAAAGTTGAGCACCTTCAAGCTCAAAAGTCGAACACCTCTGAGGAAATGCATTGTTTCACATTTGACCTATAGCAGAAGTTCCAGTATTATGTATTTTTGAAACACTATGAAACATTCTACTGCATCACAATGAGACTGGACATACATATTATGGGTCTACTGAAAATGTGACCAAATCTGCTGGGTCAAAAGTATACATACAGCAATGTTAATATTTGGTTACATGTCCCTTGGCAAGTTTCACTGCAATAAGACGCTTTTGGTAGCCATCCACAAGCTTCTGGTAAAGATAAGATCTTCTGGAGGAAAGTTCAGATGAAACAAAAATTGAGGTGTTTGGCCACAATACCCAGCAATATATTTGGAGGAGAAAGGGTGAGGTCTTTAATCCCAGGAACACCAGACCTACCGTCAAGCATGGTGGTGGTAGTATTATGCTCCGGGCCTGTTTTGCTGATAATGGAACTGGTGCTTTACAGAGAGTAAATGGGACAATGAAAAAGGAGGATTACCTCCAAATTCTTCAGGACAACCTAAAATCATCAACCCGGAGGTTGGGTCTTGGGCGCAGTTCAAATCAAATCAAATCAACTTTATTTATAAAGCACATTTAAAATTTACCACAGGGGTAGCCAAAGTGCTGTACAATGGGCAGGTTAAAAATAATACAAGAACCGAGCAAACACAACACAACACAAACAGAACACGATAAAAAATAAAAACATAAAAACATAAAAACAGGTTCACAGCATGTGTATTATGGGGCGCCATTGCAGGATGGGTATCACTCAGTGTTAAAAGCCATGGAATAAAAGTATGTTTTTAAGAGAGATTTAAAAACAGGAAGAGAGGAGGCTTGTCTAACACTCAGAGGTAGGTCGTTCCAGAGCTTGGGAGCAGCAGCAGCGAAAGCTCTGTCACCTCTAAGCATCAGCCTTGTGTTCGGGACCGTCAGTAGCAGCTGATCGGCTGATCTTAGGGATCGGGTGGGGCAGTAAGGCTGAAGGAGGTAGAGAGATATGTTGGCGCGAGGTTGTTTAGACATTTAAAAACAAATAAAAGGAGTTTAAAATTGATTCTGTAACGCACAGGGAGCCAGTGAGGGGACACTAATATAGGGGTGATGTGCTCACGTCTGCGGGTCTGTGTTAGCAGACGAGCAGCAGAGTTCTGCACGAGCTGCAGGCGGGCGAGGGAGGCCTGGCTAATGCCTACATACAGGGCATTGCAGTAGTCTAAACGAGTCGAGATAAAGGCGTGGATTAATTTCTCGAGATCATGTCCTGATAGAAGCGGTTTCACTTTCGCTATTTGGCGTAATTGATAAAACTTTTTTGTACGACGCTGCTGATATGTTTTTCGAATTTAAAATCTGAGTCGAACTTTACCCCCAGGTTTGTGACACAGTCGCTGAGATACGGGGTCAGAGTGTCGAGGTCAACGTTGGGGGAGGGGGAGCGACTTGGACCGAACAACATAACTTCTGTTTTGTCTTCATTTAGGCTCAAGAAGTTAGCTGAAAGCCAGGCTTCGATGTCGTGCAGGCAGTCAATAAGACGTTGAACCGTGTTATTTTGTGCCATGGGAAAATAAATCTGGCAATCATCGGCATGAAAATGAAATGCAATATCGTACTTCCTAAAAATAGAACCAAGGGGAAGAAGGTAAAGCGCAAATAAGATTGAGTAAAATGAGACGTTCTCTTGTTGCAAACGTAGTTATTTTTTTTCATTATTTATGTGAAACAGTTCCTCTTGGAGATGGACAAATAAATAATCCATCATTATTTCAGCCTTGGGTGTTCCAACAGGACAATGACCCCAAACACATGTCAAATGTGGTAAAGGAATGGCTAAATCAGGCTAGAATTAAGTTTTTAGAATGGCCTTCCCAAGGTCCTGACTTAAACCTGTGGACAATGCTGAAGAAACAAATACATGTCAGAAAACCAACAAATTTAGCTGAACTGCACCAATTTTGTCAAGAGAAGTGGTCAAAAATTCAACCAAAAGCTTGTGGATGGCTACCAAAAGTGCCTTATTGCAGTGAAACTTAACATTGCTGTACGTATACTTTTGACCCAGCAGATTTGGTCACATTTTCAGAAGACCCATAATAAATTCATAAAAGAACCAAACTTCATGAATGTTTTTTGTGACCAACAAGTATGTGCTCCAATCACTCTATCACAAAAAATAACAGTTGTAGAAATGATTGCAAACTTAAGACAGCCATGACATTATGTTCTTTACAAGTGTATGTAAACTTTTGACCACGACTGTACATAAGCTCTGTGCACCATACACAAACATCTGTAGCAATGCACTCCAGAAAACCAACACATGACAAAAATATGGCATATAAATGTTATTTAATTAATAGAATGTTTTTTTTTATACATTACTAATTACAGTGCATACAGCTTTGTTGCTGTTTTAAATGTTAAACTGATATATATGTGTTTTTTCTTGCAGAGACGCGACATCTGTAATGAATGGTCCATTCCTGATAAAAGGGATGACATGTTAAAGTTAAGAGCAGCACATTTTTGAGTGTGTTTCCAAAGAGACACTGCCATGACAGTTCCCTGAGGTGAGAATATTATTTTCCATTACGGCCCTCAAAACCCAAACTACTAAAGATTCTCTTTGTGGTTAAAATATTTATAAGCACAAGTTATTAAAAAAACATTCAATTTGAAGCTACAGACAACGACTTTTCTGGTAGGATTTTATTTAAAAGACATTAGTTACTGCGACATAATTAATGTGTTATCGCATGCAATTAATCACAAAAAATATTAAGTTAATGTAAATGCGGATTAATCGTGAAAGTTACTTTGATCACACATGACCCTTTACCTTTACCTTAGGATTTTGCCCATTTTACACAATCTTAATGTACTATATTTTCCGCACCATAAGCCGCCCCGTGTTTAAAGCCGCACATTCAATGAATGGCATATTTCAAAACTTTGTTTACCTATTAGCCGCCCCGTGTTATTAGCCGCACCTACGCTGCGCTAAAGGGAATGTCAAAAAAACAGTCAGATAGGTCAGTCAAACTTTAATAATATATTACAAACCAGCGTTCTAACAACTCTGTTCACTCCCAAAATGTAATGTGCAAATGTGCAATCACAAAAATAGTAACATTCAAAATAGTGCAGAGCAATAGCAACATCAATAACTCAACGTTGCTCGAACGTTAATGTCACACGACACACAAAATAAACATTTAAAGCTCACTTTCTGAAGTTATTACTCATCCACAAATCCCTCGAATTCTTCTTCTTCGGTGTGCTTCACTTGTTTTTTGACACCATCTGTGATGTGGACGCGCATGCAGTCGTAGATCAACAGGAACGGCGCTGCGTGAAAAAAGTCACCCGGTCTCTTCGCGTAAACGTCTATCAACCACACGCTCATCTTTTCTTCATCCATCCATCCCTTCGAGTTAGCTTTTATGATGACGCCGGCTGGAAAGTTCTCTTTTGGCAAGGTCTTCCTTTTGAATATCACCATGGGTGGAAGTTTCTGGCCGTTAGCATGGCAAGCTAGAACCACAGTGAAGGACGACTTCTCATTCCCTGTGGTGCGAATATTCACCGTACGTGCTCCCGTTGTATCCACAGTGCGGTTCACAGGAATATCAAAAGTCAGTGGAACCTTGTCTCTTAGTAGGAGCCATTTTGTGGTCTTTACAGAAACACACAAATGAAATGAAAGGTACTATCCGCGCGCTTCTTCTTCTACGGGGGCGGGTGCTCACCTTGGCGGTTGCTTACAGTAGAAGAAGAAGCGCTTCCTCTTCTATGGGGGCAGTTGCTTACCGTAGAAGAAGAAGCGCTTCCTCTTCTACGGGGAAAAAAAGATGGCGGCTGTTTACCGTAGTTGCGAGACCTAAACTTTATGAAAATAAATATTAATATTAATCCATATATAAGGCACACCGGGTTATTAGCCGCACTGTCAGCTTTTGAGAACATTTGTGGTTTTTAGGTGCGGCTTATGGTGCGGAAAATACGGTATGTATGTAATATAGCAGGCACAGTCATGTAATATTAACAGTTGTTATGATCATGTTCTGTTTGGTTTTTGGACTCCCTCAGTTCCTGTTTTTGTGCACCCCTGGGTTTGTTTTCTGTTTCCATGGGTGCTTATTGTCTTCACCTGTCTCTGATTGGTGTTCGGGACGCTCACCTGTTTCCAGAGCACTAATCAGAGCACTATTTAATCCATCTTTTTCCGGTC